>NW_004524685.1:3697298-3707837 GCF_000260255.1 Octodon degus | reverse complement strand
TGTGTGTGTGAATATTCATGTCATGGGGTTTATAGCATTTATAGGATTTTTTAAAAGAGGCCTGTAAACTTTAGAAGTTCAGAATTATTGTTTTGAAACAAGTTAGGCGAATAATAAAAGGTAAAGTTGTCAAGTATTACCTGTTAAATATTTTTCTTGAAAAATATCTACAGCTAACCAATTAGAAGGTCATCTTAAACTAAATAGAGAGCAACTATTGTGAAGAAAATTGAAAAACTAGGTGAAAATACTGCCAAAACAGTCCCTCTAGGTGTGTCATTGTCAACCAGAGAAGACATAAGACCTGTAAAGGAAATGCTTACTACACTTACTTGTTCTCCACGGAGTCCTGGGGGCCCTGGATGTCCTTTAAGGCCCTGTAGGGGAAAAAGTGAGCAGATGTTATGAAGGGTAAAGTTAAACCATAGAAGCCAAGTAAGTAAAGAAAGGTTCAACTTTTAATCATCAATAATTTAATTCTCTGGGAATTTATTTCTTATTACATTTAACCCTGAAAGACTACTTGTTGACAAATTCCTATGAGTAACTTAGTGAATTTTGAGTGTTGTTTAAGTAAGCTGTTATTACTAACTAAAATGTATATAACAGAACATAGAATAGCATGTAATAATAGAACATAGAATCTTTGACAAGGAAGATTCATAGCTAGCAATGTCTGTGTTTAGTTTGCTGAAGGCTTTGACAAGTTCAATAATGCTGAGTCATTACTCTCTGACAAAATGTGTTTGTAATTACAAGTGTTTGGAATATAAATCACTGTCCTCAGATTTCATGAGCAAGTTAATTCAAATGAAAAATGCTGCTCAGAGGTTTATAAAAAATGGCCCTAAAACACCTAGGAAATTAGCAACAAAAGTATTTTTTAAGTAATAGCAAAAATATAAAATCTTAATCTCTTATTAATACTCATAGTTATTAAAAAAGTCAATATTCTTCCTCTAGAGAGATCTTCTTTTAGGATCAAAATGGAAGAAACTACAAAGAAAAGACAGGATAAAGAAATAATGGCAGACTTGGGAGCTTTATTTGTACTGTTCTACTATTCTAATCAACAATAAGTGAACTGAGTATTTTCTAGGTTTTTGGGCATGTGAAGGAATAAAAAAAAAACATTCTTTTTCTTCAGAACCTCACAGGATTTTAAACAAAACATAAACCAAAAGCCCAAAATAAACCACTGCTAACAAATTGTAAAAGGTTCCAATAATGTATGGCAAAGACAAGGTTTTGTTTTTTAATGTATTTAGTACAGAGTCTATAGGGTCTCACTACACAAACTGGACTCATAGTGATCCTCTTGTTTTCAGTCTCCCAAGTGCTGGGATTATAGGTGGGTGCCACCACAACCAGTCTCAATTGTTGTCTCAGTGCACCCCAGGGGCAGGGCTTCCATGGCACGCCAGGGATCAAACCCTGGTCCCTGCGTCTGCCTAAGCAAGTGCTTTAATCTGCTGATCTATCTGGCCCATCCCAAAGATAAATGTCTAGGGTTGCAGAATATAACATAATGCAATAAAAGAATTATTCAGGATTAATTACTGTGGGTTTTTCAGGAGAGAAAAATTTGGGTTGATGGATTAAAGAAGAAAATGATGCTTTGGTTGGACTACTGAGAAAGGAGAAGAGAGGCCTATTTGAAATATAAAGGAGTGACTTTGGAAACTTCAACATGTTAAAACTACACTAAAATACTTAGAACAGGGGCCGGGAGATGGCTCAGTAGAATAAGCGCTTCCCTGGCAAGCGCAAGGGCCTGAGTTCAATCCCTGGCTCTGCAAACAAAACAAAAAACAAAAAAACCCAAAGAAAATTGCTATGATCATTTTGGGACTGGTGAGATGGCTCAGTGGTCTAAAGCACGTACTTAGAACAAGCTTAGCAAAGCACAGGGACCACGGTTCAATCCCCCAGCACCACATGCCAGCCAGCCCCGCCCCCTGGTGGGCTGAGCTGGCCACACACACACACACACACACACACACACAAATAAATAAAATTTTAAAAAAATACTTAAAACAGACAGACCTCTTGGGCACTGCTATGGTTCACATGTGGCTTTTGTCTGTCAAAACTCACAGGTGCTGTACCTAAGTTACATCATCCCCAGCCCTCATGCTCAAAGTTGATTGCCACAGCAGGCACAGGTGCTGTGAGGTCGTGGGGCCAGAGTTGCCACTCTCAGGTACACCCCTTTGCCCTTCTGTGTTCTACCATGAGTTGAATCAGCTTGAGGTCCTCATTAGAGGCCAACAGATGCCAGCTCCATGCTTTTAGACTTTTCAGCCTCCAAAGCCAAAATACACCTTATAGCTTTATTTTATATATTTGGTACAGCGTCTCACCATGCAGCTTGGACTTGCCTGGCAAGTGTGAGGTCCTGAGGTATCACAAGAAAAAAAAAAAAAGGGAAGGAAGAGAAACCGTAACCCTCACTGAGCTATCTACCAAGTGACAGTGCACCATTCCCAAATATCTGATTGTTACAGCGATACTAAGGCAAGTATTGTCTCAGTTTTCACAGATGGGAACACTGTGCTTTGATCCATTAAAAAGCTTAACCGAAGACTTAACAAGAATTGAGAAACCCATCTTTCTAATATCTTTATATGCCTCTAATTATCTCCTCAGACACGATTTGGCCTAATTCTCTCAGCATGTTCAATCTTACCAACAAAAAGAGTTATATTTCAAAAGTCTTAGAACTATGAAAGTGATTCGTTTCTCATGTTTCGTAGTATCTAATACAGCAAGGGGTTTTTAACTGGCTTCTGAGGTTTCACATTTTTTAGAAAGATGGCTAAAGATCAACCTAATTAAAAAAATAGGCAACACAGTGTGCCCCATTGTACAAATGTTCCACAAACTTCCACAAATAAAATTATCCACAAAGCATAGGGGTTTTCTTTTTTTCTTAGTATGAGACATAATAATAATAATAATAATGATAATAATAATAATAATATCCTCAGCACTACGACTGCAGTGCTGGCACGGTGGGGTGAGGCAGCAGTTCTAGGAGGTTGAGAGTTGAAAGCTTCCTGGAGAAGAGCCAGGAAGGTGGGGGCTGGAGAGACACCTGGATGTCTATTTCTTTTCCATGTTCTAACAATGTGTGTGTGTATTTATTTACTGTTTGTATTTCTGTGACCCCTGCAGTCTAGGAGCGTTCCTCATTTCCTTTGGACACCACCTGTTTTGCTGATGGCATTTCTCTCCTCCTTAACTAGAATGAAACAGGATGCAGCAGGGGTATAGCTGCCTCTTTCCTTTTCCTGAAGCATTGCGGAACACCGAGAGATATCTGGTAGCACCTATGATTCTTCTGCACGTATGATTCCCTCTCAGGGGATTTTTCTTCAGTCAGGATGGTGGGTAAAAGTGGCCGTACCATGTAGGCATGATCTGTTCTTCCCGAAATCTCTCCTGTCCCATCTTAGCCACAGAAGTTGGCATTTGATCTAAGAAAGGACAGTGCAAACACTGTCTAGTAGCCTATTAGGTCAGTTGGAATGAAGAACTTTGTCTATATAAAGGTAAACTAGGCCAATAAAATTCTTTTTTTTAAAATGAAGTTTAACATTGTCAAAGGAAAAGCAAAATGACATAAAAAGGCTGATGCACAGGGAGTACAGGAATACATACATCCAACATCCACACAGTGATGCTGCTAAGGTACGAGTTGCTTTGCATCAGTGCTGATTGAGGTCTATGAGGTCTACGCAGTGTAGTACCTATCTTTAGATTCCATCTGATCATTGTTTCCTTTAATGCTGTAAAGAGGACTGAAATAATCTGTTCTCTTCTTGAGATGGCCTTAATCTCCATCCTTGCAATCAAAGCGCCTAAGTAAAACAATATGTTTTCTTTTGTTTAATTTGTTTTCTTTTGGTTCACTACCAATAATGAACAGACCAAGCACATTGAGAACTAGATCTGATTTTCCACTTACTAGCCATATCATGAGTCTCAATATTTGTACAATGATGGCATTGAATTAAATTATTGCTAAATTTTCTGTTGGTTTAAATTATTGAAAGAATTTTATAATTATTAAACTTTTCAACAAAGTCTTTTTTTTAAATTTAGCATTCATTGAGTGAAAAGGACAGGCACAGAAGTCAATATGGGCATAGAGATATAGGAAGAACTCAAATACAATCAATGTGTGTAACAGAGAACACCTAGAATCAGGTTCCCATGAGCAATTGTTCATCTGGTCTAAAACAAAGATGTGGATGAGCAGAATAGAAGAGAGCAGTTGGGAAAAGGCTGCCATAAGAGAATAATACTTAAAGAAGAACTCTTCAGTGGTCTATCTTTGTCTTTGACTTTCTTCTGCATATGAATTTTGTATCCATCATTAGTTGAAGGCTCTTTTATTTTTGTTCAGTTTCTATTTTTTGTGGTCATCATTTTTCTAGATTAGAACCACAATCTAGTTCTCAAGCAAAAAAATTAAAACAGTTTTGGGCTCCACTTCAAAATCAGATTGTGGAAAACTCCCAACTCTATCTGACATCTCATATATCAAAGCAAAATTATATCATACCTTTTCACCTTGCAAACCAGGTGGTCCCACTAATCCACAAAGGCCTGGATCACCCTATAAGAAAGGTGGAGATTTAATGTCACAAAACAAAATAGAAAATGAAAGTTCCTTTAATCTTTGACATCAAGACCTTACTACATCCAGTTTTGATCTCAAAATCAGGCTGAAGTTCTTCTTTGTTTCTAGCCCTTCTCAGGCTTTTTGGAGACATCCTTACCTCTTGCAGAATTGAACACCTGGACTTCACTTTCCCATCCCACTGCCTCTCCCTTTTCTCGGATCTTTTCTCTAGCAATCCCCTTTGCTCACCAAATTCCTGTCAGTTCAAAACATCTACAAGAGTTGATTCAAAACTCTGCCAGTCTTTATGAGACAATTTCCCTTTTCAGTAAAAATCCACACCTGGTGGACCGTTAGGCAGAGCTCACAGGCTATGGAAACTATGGCTGGTTTCAGCTGAGGGACCCAGGAAGAGTTACACCTGCTTCCTCCAGAAGGCACTGATACCTTCTTTTCTGTGGTGCCAGAAGCTCAGAACATGCCACCTAGGAGTCAGTATAGTATAGCTAAAGCTTATTGGTGGGTCCTTGTGTTTCGCTCCAAGAGCCTGAACTTTATTGGGTAGGACACCTTGATGAACACCTGCTACCCTGTTTGGAGGAAGGAAGGAACATGGCTGTGGTAGGTAGATGTGCTGAGTGTGACCGAGGATGCTGTATGAACTAACAAGGAAAAAGAGACAAAGCACGGGGCAAAGCAGAGAGGGCAGCATAGATCATCCTGAATCAGTTTACTCATTTAGATATTTTTGTAATCTTTTCTCTGCTTCTTTACACTGTAACAGATTTATTTCAGATGAAAAATAATGTCTTGGGGGGCTGGTGAAATAGCTCAGGGGACTAAAGTGCCCACGTAGACAAGCTTAGGCAAGCACAAGGACCGCATACTGTGCCAGCCCCACTCCCTGGGTGTGCCGAGCTTGCCATAGAGTCGGGGTGTAGAAGCCCACGTCTGTAATCCCAGCACTAGGAAGGCTGAAAACAGGAGGACCACTATGAGTCCAAACTGCATGGTGAGACCCTGTATCAACCCAATATATTTTTAAAATGTGTTATTTTAAAGATAAAAAGAGAAGTTGGAAGTACAACGTAGGAGGCCCTGGGCTCGGATCCAGCACCAAAAATGAATAAACAAATGAACAATACTAAAGAGACTTCTTATAGCATTTTCTGGTGTTTAATTTTTAGTGTATTAATTTGTCATTGCATTAAACAACTGGAAGAGAAAGGAATGCTTCTGATCATTAATAGTGGGGTGCTTTTTTCATTTGTTCTAATATTCTTTTTTTTTGAAATGATGGTGGTGATTCCTTCTTTGTCTTATGGGAAAGGAAAATTTACACTATCTAAAAGCTATGTAAGTATACCCTTGAAGTCTCAAAAGCGCTTAAAAACCTGTGTATGGTTTATTTTATATATATATATTACTTAGTGTATGTACCATGGAGAAGTAGCCCCTGTGTTTCTTCTGCTGTTTCATTATTGATCATATTCACTGTAAAGATGACTGAATAATTAAAATACAGTTGTTTTCCAACCTCTCTCTGTTCCTTTCAATTTACTATTTATATTTTACTTGTACTCAGATTGTATTGTATGACTAATCTCTTTCCTCAGCATATTTGAACTCAAATTAAACAAATGCTATTTCTAAAAGATTGTTTTTAAAGTTAACCATTTTATTTATTTGTTTTGTTTTGAGACAGGGTCTCACTATGTAGTTGAGCCTGTCCTTGAACTCACTATGTAGCCCAAGCTGTGCCCAAAATTGTAACAATCCTCCTGCTCCTGCCTTAATTCTGGGATTACAAGCATATGCCACCATGCCTGGATTAAAGTTTACCATTTTAGAAATGCATCTGTACATGGATTTCTCTTACAACCCAATGGCGACATGCTATTAGACTCTAAATCTTGCTGTAATTCTATGGAGTTTTAACCTTGATTAGTGTATGAATAATTCAAAAAGTTAAAAAAAAATAAAAACTAACATAATATCCAAGCTTAAGTTCCCATGCTGAACCACCCTATATTTTGTACAGAGAAACCATAGGAAAAAAATAAGCCAAGCATTTGATGTAAATGTTGGTGGTTAATAGAGAGGTTTTATTTAAAGCAATTATAAAAGTAGAGTGGGAATCTAATTTCTAAGCTTTGAATAGCAAAGTAAATGCACTATAGTTAGATTTTTAATTCATGGCATTTATGCTTCTTTCTTGATTACAGTATATTTTTCCATGTAAAAACTAAGAGATCAATGAAAATACTATGTTTCTAAAAATAAACTTTCATTCCTTTTATAAGCTACTTAGATTCAATTCAGTTCTACTACAGTACTAAAATTCCTAAAAATTTTATATTAAAGGTTTCAAGGATTTACTTGGTGAGAATTTATTAGTAAAATCAATCATTATGGTCTTTTTTATGTTTATAAGGGCTTTTGTTTCCAATTAGATGATCAGATTTTCAGCCAGGAATCATCATAATTGTTTAGGGACTTTAAGTTTATGAAGATATACCACATAAACAGAAACATAACTCCATCACAGTTATCTAAATAAAGCTTCTGAAAAGTTTTCTATAAACTCTGTTTTTTTTTTTTCCTTCTGGAAAACACTGTCCTCCTGATAAAGACTTTGCTGTTATTTTTACTTTAAAACATTAGTGTTTACCTAAACATACATGCATTTATGATTCAAAGTATTCTGATAATATGAAAAGTATATTGAATTCCAAGTCAAAAAATGTGAACATTAACTTTGCCATTTAGTACCCATCTGGTTAGTCATTTAAAACATTAATTCTCCCTACTCAAAACACACAAAATATATGACATTGATGAGAACATTCACAGAGTTATTGTGGCCATAAAGCAATTAAAAGTATATGAAACTATCCTGGAAAGGTATAAACTGGCTTTAGGATGTATGTAGTATTATTTGTTTATATTAACAACAAAATCTTTGAGTTTAATACCATACCCTTCTCTAATTTTAACCACATTCATCCCTAATTGGCAGGGAGTAAAGGGCAAGCCCTAATAATTAAATTACTGATAGAATTTAAGTCACTAAACTAGTGTGTCGCCTAGGCTGACCTTGAACTCATAGCAAGCCTCCCGCCTCAGCCTCTCGAGTGGTGGGCCTGAATACAGAAAGAAGTAGGCCATCACCCAGTTAGATTTACTTAATTATTTAAATATTTCTTCCTTCATTAAAATCAACAGTTTTCTGTTCTCTGTATGATACAATGAAGTTTGCATTTTAAAAATATGAAAATGATTTTTAAGTACTCAAAGTATATAACCATGATTGTATTTCACAGCGAATAAATACCTTTTTTCCTGAAAAAGCTTGGCCTGGGGAAAATCCTGGATCGCCTTTGGGACCCTAGATAAAATAATTACAACACATCTGGTGAACCACGGGTAATATGTAGTGTATCACATACATTGTATGGTTTTAAATGAAATTATTTTCAACTAACAAGGTAGCCATAGGTTATTTACCTTTTTAATGCATTTTTTTTCTCAGCTTTACTTTTACATGCTGAGGAGATTCCTAAAAATTCCCGAGGCAAAGTTGGCTTTTTAATCTCATAAAATATGGTAAAAGTACTATGAAAAGTTTCTCTTAGAGGATCCAGAGTACAGTCAATTCTACATTTTCCATCTTTGTGACACATTGAGTTTTTATTTCTATCTGAGCATTGGAAGACTAATTAATAAAGGAAAACTGCTTTTTATAATCCATCAAATTTTATGGTCTCATTAAATATTTGAGTATTTCCTAAAATCTTCCAATGTACATGCATTCCCTTATCATAAAGAAAATAAATATCAAAGACATAATTCTAATTGTCAAAATTATTTTGGTCTGTCATAAAATACAGACACATTCTCATGTTCTGGAATCTTTATTTGTAGAGCTATTTGACATTATGTTTCACTTCAAATATTTTAAAATCCTATTTAAAAAATTTCATCATGCGTCTATGGTTTAAATATGATTTGTCCCTACTGACATTCACGTTGAATCTGAATTCCTCAATCCAGCAGTGCTTGCAGGTAAGTTTGGGGAATGGGGTGGAGTACCTTGGTACATGCTCTTAGTTGCTTCTGGGAGACAGGATGATTGCTCACAACAATGAGCACCAAACCAATCATTTGAGCTAGAAAGGGTAGCGAGTCATGAGAGGCCTCTGACAAGTTCTATAGCTTGCATGCTGGGGACCAAGGCACAAGTACCCTGGACAACATTTTAGCAACTGAATGAGTCAGGTACCAAATGTAATCCTTCTCAAAGCAGTTGAACCTCAAAGTGTATTCATGCCATCTCTCTGAGTGAATTCTCCTATGCTCAGCAGGTGTAGATGAATTATTATGAAAACAGGTTGCTAGAAGCCAGCCAGCCCCTTTGTGTCTTCATGTCTTCTTTGCCTTGCTTGCCTTTCCACCATGAAACCCTCATCAGCAATCAAGCTGAGGCCAATGCCTGACCTTGGATTTCCCAGCCTCTAGAACCATGAACCAAGACAAACCTCTTTGCTATAAAATTACTTAGGCTATGATACTTTGCTATAACAACACAAAACAGACTAAGACAGATAGGTTATAGCAAAGTATCTCTTTTTCAAACTATTTACTATGCTTCATAAGATATAGAGATCACAATGGAAATTTTTAAAGTTGAAATTACGATTTCATTACCACTTCCAACTGTCTTAGTTACTTCCTTGTGCTGGGACAAAATATTTAAGACCTACAAGTTAAAGGAGGAAAGGTTTATTTATTTTGAGTTCATAGTTTGTAGAGTTTTCAGTCCATAGTTGGCAGGCTCCAAGGCAGAGTATGCATGTAGGAGAAACAGTTCATGGCAGCAAGATAGACAAGAGCATCAAGCTGGCAAGGCAGGAGGACAGTGTACATGTCCTGACCACGCCCACAGTAACCCACCCTTTCCTGTCAGGCTCTAACACTCAACATCACACCCAGCTATAAAATCATCTGTGGACTAATCCAGTGCCACACATCCATGATTCAGTGTCCCTCACCAACAATCCAGTCACCTGCCAAAAGCCCCACCTTGCGGGTGTGAGGCTTTGGGGGTACATTTAGACATAAACCACAACATCAACTAAGACTACACAATTCTCAGTCCCTCGAAGGTTATAAATATCATTTTCATTGTATGAGAAATAAGGAAATAGTTACATCTCACCTCACATATTCAAGGCTGCTTTTAAGTGCCATTCAAGTTAACCAGTGAAAAGAGGATTAAGAGAAAGGTTCTACATGTTTTCCACTGTCATCCCATTTTACAAGTTGGAAATTTGTAAAGCAAATTGGAAATTTTGCAAAAGAATCATATCATAGGAAATAGTCAAAGAAAATTTTTGGAGAAAAGTTGTTGATTTTTTTTCTTCCCATGGCCATTAAGACTTCTTCCACTAAGACTTCCATTTTTATATCACTGATTCCAGGATTATCCACTCAAGAAATGGTATTTATTTATTTAGGAAGGGTCTCACTACATAGCTCAGACTCATAGTGATTCTCCTGTCTCAGTCTCTCCAGGGATGGGGTTATAGGCTTGGGCCACTGTGCCCAATTTTGGTGGCTGGCACAGCAGACTAGGGCTTCTGGGGTGGTGCAGCATACAGTCCTGGTGTTTGAACCTGGGTCCTTGTGCTTGCCAGGGAGGCGCTTAGACCACTGAGATATCTCCTCAGCCAAAGAAATGGTTTTGAATGCCAGGTGTAGCAGTATACACATATAATCCAAGCACCATGAGTTTGAGGCCATCTTACGTGACATAGTGAGTTCAAGACTAGCCTAAACTACACAGGTAGATCCTGTCCCACAGCACTGAGAGAGAGAGAGAGAGAGAGAGAGAGAGAGAGAGAGAGAGA
>NW_004524685.1:3682516-3692663 GCF_000260255.1 Octodon degus | reverse complement strand
TTCTCATAAGCTCTCACAATCCAACCTACTGTCATTTGAATCTGTTCTAAAATACTGTCCCTTTTTCTCATGAAACAGACAAATCCACCACTGTCTCTCATCTGGATGTTATTGGAATTGCTTTTTCTGCACTATTTTAAGTTTTTCTTTTCTTCCTAGGATAATCTCCATCATGCAGTAAACACACTGATATATCAAAACATAAAAATTATACATATTTATGTGGTGCCATGGATTTTGCAATACATGTAAACATCTTGTAGTGTTTACAAATCAGATTGAACATATCTATCTCTTAAAATATTCAGAATTTCTTTATGGTAAAAACATTTCTGAATCCCCTCTTTTAGCTTTTTAAAATATATGCAAAATAACTGTTTCTTGTTGTCTTAGTAACTTTTTCCTTATTGCTGGGACAAAATACCCAGCATCCACAATTAAGGAAAGAAAGGTTTATTAGCTCAATTAGTGGAGGTTTCAGTCCATACTCAGCTGGCTCCAAGGCAGAGTGGCACAAGGCAGAGAACAACTGATCATGGTGGTGGAAAACAGCAAAAAGCCAAGGGAGGGGCAGCAGTTGTGGCCTCTCACAAACCTCTCTCCTCTCCTCACATTGTTACCCAGATTACTCGCCCCAGGGCAGGAATAGCACTCACACTCACACCCATAATCCATTGGATCACGAATTAATCACAAACTCTAGAAGCTGCCCC
The DNA here is from genome assembly GCF_000260255.1 of Octodon degus. Lineage (NCBI taxonomy): Eukaryota > Metazoa > Chordata > Mammalia > Rodentia > Octodontidae > Octodon > Octodon degus. The sequence continues at coordinate 3,691,950 of NW_004524685.1, read as the reverse complement.
ATAACTGCATGAGGCTCTGCGGGGACAACTACTCGTAAACCATAACACCCATAGACACCCAAATGTGAACTAGCACAACAGAACTTCTAGTTGTAACTTTGTACCCATTGATCAACCTCTCATCTTTCCCTCTATCAGCTCCTCCACAACCTCGGGTAATCACCATTCTACTCTCAACTCCGAGGAAATTAAATTGTTTAGATTGCATGGGGATGAGGTTAATCTGTACAAATTTCATGTGATTGATCAGTCAGTTTTATATCATTGTGATGACCACCTGAGATAAACAACTAAAGGAAGACAAGTTCATTGTGCCTTTGGTTTTCACAGGTCAATGTTGAGCTTTTTTTGTTTGATTATTTTTAATAAAATAGACTGTATTTTCATAATTTAAGAATACGATTATAAGTAAACTATATTTCTATATAACTAAGGTGCTGTCCAAAGAGCTACAACACTATTTAACAAATAGTGAATCTGCTATTCTAGTAATAATTTTATTTTTAATTTACCTTGTCTCTGAATGAATAGCTACTCTAAGGAAAAGGAAATAAAATGACATTATTTCCCTCCTTCTCATCTTTCTGAGGTAGAGATTGAACCCATGGCCTCAAATGCTTGGCATATATTCTACCACTGAGCTGAAACTAGCCTGGAAATAACATTTCTTAAGTATCAACTCTGTGCCAGGATTCTCTCAGGTATCTTATATGCATTATTTATTTAACTGTGTAAAACACATTTTAGTTCTAAAAATTTATGTAAGACCTCTTAATCTAAATGCATTTATTGAAGATACCATAATGTGTTACATTCCCAATTTCCATTAAACTTTCCTAAACTTGCGGTTGCCATAACTTGCTCTATTGGTTGAGGTAAGCTTTCTGAAATGAATACATCATTTACTATACAAGTGACAAAGTGATTTTTATATGCTTTTACAATGCCTGATAATTTCAGTTCTGTTATTCTTGCCACGAAGAAAAACAAAATAGCTAGAATTTTCTTTAGCTCATATATAGCAGAAGTATTTGGTTCTATTCCTAGAGCACCTCTTAGGTGTATTTCTTCATACTTTTTCCTATGCTCATATTACTATGTTACGCTATTATTTATCATGCTCAAAATCATAATCTGTATACTTCAGAGGTTTCTGTACATAACTACATGTTCTGACAATTAACACTTTAGAATACGAAAGCAGGGCTGTGTGTCATTTTACCACTAAACATATAAATTCAAGTTTGATAGGCTTTTAGAGAAACATGGCTGTCTTCTAAGTTAAGACAACCTAGTTAGAGAATCTTGACCTGACACATCAAAGACCTTTCATGTCCCATAGCTGACGTTAAAAGTGAAGGAACTTCCTGTAGAAGTCAAGAAAATCATGTGGTACTCCTGATCAGTAACTTACCTTTGGACCTGGTAATCCAGGCAATCCAGGATTTCCATGTGGCCCTGGTATACCCTGCAAATTTTGAAAAAGATTTATTCTTCTTGGAATAGATAAATACAGATACAAATTAGTATTTATTTTCATATTTGAATAAACATTTGTGAAATAATATAGATTAAACATTATCTTTTCCCCCAAATGTTCTTTATGCTGAGATCTCAAATAAGACTAAGCATAACTATACTGGTAACAGAGGAGAGCTACGCTTTCATCTTGTTTCATAACCCTGCCTCCAGCAGTCCGCTTCCCTTAGTCACTGTATTAACTGTAGCCACAGCATGCTGTGTAATGCTGCTCACTCTGGTGCAGACTAAGAAGCCTAACAAAATACGGTCTCAAGAGGCACTGGCCCTTTCCATAGCTGATTTTCACATATACGATAAGCAAGCCTGAGCTACACTTCATTTACCTTACACCCCACACTTTTCCAAATCATTCTTCAAGTTTCAGTTGATATGCCCCACTCATCTCTAAATTCTGGCCATACCAGTATGCAGTAATTTATCTCCATGTTAACTTTTGTAGGAATTACTATACATAAAATTCATTTGACAATTAAATGTATATTGCCTTGGGATACCTCTAATCCATCATTTAGACATTTTTCTGTTATTTTAATTGATTCATGAAATATTCTATTAAATTATAGGATTATCAACTCATTGTAGAGAGACTCATTTTATATTACTAGTGCAGTACTTAGAATGTATTGGTCAACTATAAACATTTGTTAATTTCATTATACCTCACTGATCAACTATACAATTACAATTTGAAAATCAACTCTACTTATTGAGTACTTAATTCTTGTGCTAGGAATTGTATTTATGCCCTATCTTCTCATTTCTAAACTTTAGAACAATCTTGCAAAGTGGTTACAAATGAAATTTAAACTATCATAACCAGTAAAAAAAAAATTGAGAATCAATTTTTTATACAAAGCCTCCAGGTCTCTAGACTTCCTGCACTTAGTACTCCATTTCCATATTCTTTAGCCATACTTTCATCTAAACACATAACATAGAGTTGATAATTATTTTTCTCTTTGGTTCTGTATTATGTAACAAAGCAAAGTGTTTCAGAAAGACAGAGGTATCAGTAACATAAATACTACATTGAAGACATGTATAGCAAGATAAAAACCAAGGAAAAAGATTAGAGTAGCATGTCATTGGTCACCTTCAAAAATATATTTTAATAAATAGGAAAAATTCATGGGAATTAGAATAACTACTTGTTCTTTAGAATTACAATTAAAAGTAATAATTGATTTTGAAGTCAGTAAATGAGTGTTGTTATTTCACAAGGCTCAGCAGTACCACACTGAAGTTAGTGTCTTTCAGAAACTTGTGAAAGTTTGGGATTCTTCAAAGAGGGTAATTTTTTTGGTTTTTGCAAAATGTGGCATAACTTAGGGAGAAGAAAAAAATATGAAACTGTAATTTCCAGGTTAAAAAATGGATTAAAGGGGATGATATTAGGAAGACAATTAGGCTAGTTAGTTTGGAGAAAAACCATACTGTACCTTCTTTAAGGGGAGGAAGACTGGATAAACAAAAGGAGAGATAAAGAATATGAGGGAGGGAAGCTGAGGGAATAGGGGCAGATTCACAACCTGAAAGTCTTCCCATTGGAAGATCAGTCTTAGGAGACAAGAAACGCAGTGCAAAGTTTGGACCCTGAGATAAGTAGGGCCCAAAATTTCCTGGCAAAGAGCTAGGGGATTGGAATGGCCCAGTGCTAGAGAAAAATGGGCAAAGTTTAGAAGCAGTATGAGAAGAGTGTGATAGGACATAATCTAAGGAGAAATTCAGAGACTATTAGCAGCTAGACCTCAGTAGAAATTTATCTTAGATCACAACTACATAAGACAACTCATATTACTATACACATTTACACTAATATTTTAAGTTGATTTTACATTATGTTATTTGTATTCTATACAATAAGGGTAAAAGAAAGTGAATTATATAAAATGCATTTTCATTTATCTTTATAGTACACAATTCTTTTCCTATTTCACTGAACTAAAGCCCTTCTTTAGCAAAAACCCACATTTATTGTTTTTAGGCTGGAAAGAAACCAATTCGAACACAGCAATAAATCTTTTGCTGGACCTGTGTAATGTGAGAAACTACTGCTGGTCCTTAAGGCAGGTTTTTCCTTAAGGCAATTTTTTCCCCAGTCACTAGCTCCAATATTTTCCACTCTGTAACTCAGGAATGCACTGTTTCAAGGCAGCCCAATCCTCTTCATTTCCCAAATGAACCTTACCTTGCACTACTCAGATCGTTTTATAGCTAAGAATAATGTTAAAGTAGCATGGGGACAGTCACTAATCTGTAAATTGGAAGGTCTTTCTTGGACATGTTCACAGAGAATTCCTTGGCTGGCTGTTTGTACTCAAATACACAAGACTGCACGTGTTTTTAAACTCTTGAGTTGGCAGAGATAAAGCAAAGTGTAAAGATCCAGGCAGGTTTCCAAAGGAAGTACATATTGTACAATACTAGCAAAAAAAAAATATGGAAAAGTTACTAATTCTCACATCCAGCAAGAAATGGAGCCTGTATACTTACCCGTGGACCTCTCTTCCCTGATGGCCCTGGGATACCTGCTGGACCAGGTGGACCCTTGCAAAACAAGTATTTAGACATTAGGCATGATAGTAGACATATATTTCCTTACAAGCCTTAGTAAGATTCTCATTCTGGTATAACTTTTTGCATTCCTAATTCCAAGGTTATTTATGATTTTAAGTAAGTTTAATCACCTCATCCGAATCAGCAGGGGTAAATTAAAATTCAAGCATCCTCTTTAATCTGGCCAGAATTGGCAGCAAGAAGTTTATGACTTATGGTTGCAGGCAGAATACCTGGTTTTTACAGAGACCATAACTAGTATTTTTGTGGGTGATTTTTACCTAAATTTACTTTTATTACAGAAGGAGGAATTCAATTTATGGTTTGTAGACCAAGAACTTCAGGTTTTTAAAACTACATTTCATAAAGATTTGCCTTGAGAAATGAAAGCCTCAACCATTTTATGTTCTTTAAAAGCATTGTGCTAAGGATCTATATAATGCATTAACATGCTATGATGGCATTCTTTTTCTATGTGCAGCAATAAATCTTCATTATATCAAATACAGCACATCAGGAAGTCAATAATGAAGTGACTTACAAAATAAAATATGAAAGCAAAACCTAAACAATTGTTAGGGTGCTTTGAGTTCTTCAAATGTTATTCTTAAACTATACCAAGTGACAAACAGGAAACTACTCCTTTACTTCTTCATACAGTGCTTTGTGTTGTGTTTTTTATTTAACAAACAACTATGGAAGAATAAATGCTCACTTGTGATACAGTTGAGCACATATTCATTTCTTCACTCATTTAATTATTACTGGGCACTCTGTTGATTTGGCATTGCTTTGTTTATAATGAATATAAATATTCCAGCTAAGCACTATTCATTATTTCAGTAAATAAGCTTTAAATTAAACACATCGAAGTTAAAATACTTGGGGCCAGGGAGATGGCTCAGTAGAGAAAGTGCTTGCTTGGCAAGCACAAGGGCCTGAGTTCAATCCCTGGTTCCGCCAAAAAAAAAAAAAAAAAAAAAAAAAAGTTAAAATACTAGTCTCATCACTAATGAACAGTGTAACATAATGAATTTAATGTTGAAGTTATACATATATGAATGGTAAACTATATATAATTGTTCATAAAATAAAAGAATGACCCCAGGTTGAACCATATGTAGTTACCAATATATGATTATTTTTAAATTAGGAAAATGTAATTTCATATAATTTAATCCACAGCAAGGCCAGGCACACCTAAAATTACACTGAGTTTCAAAGGGAAAAGCAGGAAAGGGATTTCTGGGGGAGTCATTTCAATGAAAACTATGCAAGGGAGAAACAAGCTATGTTAATAAGTAATAGTTCTAGTTCTCCTTTCTCATTCATCTTGATATTAACTACCTCCTGAAATTTTTTCTTTTGCTAATATCACAGTCATTTTCTTTTCCTTTTAAAAATTTAGTATCTATATTCTATTATAATCTTGAAGTGCATAATTTTTTATAATTCTGAACTTTAACAAATAATCTCAACTTCACACAGCTATGCTTGTACTAGGATGCCTCAAGTGTGGCTTATATTTTCTATTTTGTTTGATAATGGCAACCATTTAAAATTGGTCACCCATATTTATTGAAGCTTATACTATTTAAATATCTAGAATTTTCTATATTTTCTTCCAAATGTCTTATATACATTGTATACTTCAAGTCACCAGTTCTCAGTAATATATTTTTTACTTTTTAAACTATGGTTTTTATTGGTCCATATTTATCATGCATATTGATTACATTCGTCATAGGGAATTTGTAGGGCTAGGGAGGTAGCTCAGTGGCTTAAGCACCTGCCTGGCAAGCACAAGGTCCTGAGTTCATTCTCCAGCACAAAAAAAAAAAAAAAAAAAAGAGGGAATTTGTACATGTACATATTATATTTTAATTCTTTTTTCCCTTTTCCCTCCCCTCTTATCAACCCTTTTCCCCTCTTCATTTACAAAAGCTTTGTTTCCATTGTTTTCTTCTCTTGTCTTTCCATTTTTCCCTTTCTTTCTGTCACTCTCACTCCCTTGTTGACCTTACCATTTGAACAAGTTCTTCCCAACACCTATCCTCCATTATGTTTCCTGTTTTCTCTCACCCTGGGCACACAAGTTTAAATATCAGTCATTTTTAGTTTTCTAATATTTATTATAAATTTTAAATAGTCCATTTTTTTCAATTGTTATTTTTTTTCTTCTCCTACCCCCCAACCTGATAGAACTCATAAATTTGCTATTGAGGGTCACCATTTCCACTCAGCCCCGTTCTAAAAGTACTTTCTTTCTGGAGTTTTTCAAATATGTTCATAGTCATTGTTATCTCACTAGCTTAAATGATTTTTTCTGGATATAGTGGCCATTCCGGTAAGCCCAGCACTGGAGAGGCTGAGCTCAAGGGATCACTGCAAGTTTGAGGCCAGTCTTCACTACGTAGTGAGTATAAATGATTTTGTGAAGGAAAACATGGCATCTTTTTTTCAAAGTAGGTTTGGTCCTCTTGTTACAATCAAAACATACACTATTATTTTGAACTTAGTTCTTCAAAAATAAGGAGAAACTAGAACTAAAATTTTAAGGAATAAACTTCTAGTTTTATTTAGTGCTGTGGTCACACAACTTTGTGCCTAAAGAACACAATACTGCATTCACCTAAAGAGGTAGTTGACATTAGGGTGCTCTGTGGCTTGACTCTTTTGGTCCCCTTAAAGGTGACATGCTAGAATTCTAACCTAAAAGTGATAGTATGAAGAGGCCAGGCCTTCGCGGGATGATTAGGAAAAGGGTAACACGTTTATCAGTGGACCGGTGCTCTTACATCAAAAAGCCCCAAGGGGCTCATTTGTCCCTTCCATGTGAGGACAGTGTAAAAATGCCATCTGTGAGTCAAAAAGCAGGCCCTCTTCAAGCCCAAGTCTTCCAGCACATTGATCTTGTTCTTCCCAGCCTCTTGAGCCATGAGAGATAAAGTTATGATGTATGTAAGTCTCCTACTTTGTAGCATTCTGTGATAGCTGCCCACTTGAACAAAGAACTAGTTAATATTAAACACTAGGGGAAAGAGAAAGGACATTTTATGTCAAAATTGAAATATTTGACATTTTAATATTTATTAAATAAAAAAACAATTTTCATATCTCCACAATTTTGTGCTTCCAAATTTTTGATAAGTATATTATTAATAGACATTTGCTGAAACCAGGAAAACAACATAATCTTTAATGACATGCCATTTGGGGAAGAATAAATCATTTTCTGTAAATAAAGTAGTAGAAAATTTAACTTTCAGGTTATATGTTATTTAAAGAAAGTATAATTTGGTTATAAAGAATGGCTTTGCAATCACCCAGTAGAAATTCAAACTATCCCTCATTCATTGTAGTTGAATTGCTGTGGACAAGTCCATTAACTCTTGTGAGTCTTAGTTTTCTTATGTTTAAAATATTAATGATAAAACCTGCCTATTCTGGTCATTATGAAGATTAAAGCTTTTATACATGAAACATCTGTCGCTGTGCCTAGTACATATTAGTTAACTAGTAAACCGTAGTTCAGTTAAGTTGTTTGAAAGTATGCATGGGGCACAGCAATTCCTCAATAAATTTATGTTTTATTACTATTAGGAAAGTCTATGGAGTGAGCCAGAAGCACTATTAGGCCAGTAAGTCATTACTTTTAGGATTTAGTAACCTCTGGTCAGTTAACTTTCAAAATCCTTTATGTTTTATTCCCTTTTTCATCATTCATACTCTCAGTAAACAACACAAAATTCCAACCTCCCCTGGAATTTACAAACTACATAAAAATACTAACAAAAAACACACTATTGTAAATTTTATTTAATGTTATGAAGGAAAAAAGGCAACTGTGAGAGATTAATACAGTGGACCCAAGAAGATGCATTGTAGTGTCAAAGAAGATTTCCCTAAGAAAGTGTTGTCGGACTTAAAAGACAAAGAGAAATGAAAAAAGAAAATCAAATTTCGGAACATAAGGATAAATGAAAAATGATATGTCACAAGAGACCAATAGAAGTTATATTCTCACTGAGGACCTTAAAAATCTAATAGATGGAAAATGGAATAAGATGAGGCTACAGAGGTCGTGAGGACACATCCATGTCTGTACAATAAGATACACAGCATTTAGTTTATTATAAACATCTTTATGTTCTGCCTCTGAAGAGTATAAGTAAAATGTGATCTGACTTGTAATTTTAAAAAATCACTAGGGATTTTTGGTAAAGGATGGAAAAGTGAGAAAAGTTTTAAGACTATCTTGCCTCCTCAAAAACCCACCAAACGTAAAAAAACAAAAACAAACAAACAAAAACAAAAAACAACAAAAAAACACTAAAAGAAGGAAAATGCATTTTGAAACAAAAGACCACAGTCACAGACCACCAAGTATGAAGGTATCTGCCAAATACTGAAAGAATTTCAATTACAAAAAGATGTTGAGAGGTGACCAAAAACAAAGACACAAATATCTCAGAACCCAAACGCTGAGATCTAGCTTCAATTCTAGCAAGCCTTTACTACAGTGATGATGTTTAAGGGGATGGGCAAGCCACAGAAGGAAAAACACATGAGCTAGCCAAGACCTAATTGCAAAGAGCCAAGAATAAGCAATGTTGAACTCAAGAGAGACAACTCATCATCTTTATGATCTACGACTGAATCTAAACATAGGGGATTTCTGGTGTCGAGAGGGTATAAAAGGCAAGAACATAAATCACCATATCATTTCCCAGAGAACGCAGGGTATGAGGATTAAAAAAATTGCATATGAAAATGAGAGGTGACTTGCCTCAAAATTGGTAGTAGAAAAAAATAGATATAGCAACAAAACAAATATTTTAAGGCAGTGCTTAGGACAGTATGTGGATTTGATTTTGTGTACTGCTCCACCTTCTTCGACATAACCTCTCGCTGTACTATTGCAAAAGAGCTCAGGTCGTGTTACCTTTATTTTTAAAATTGCAATGACCAAAAATTATCTGGTGTGGGCCTTATACATGGATACTGAGAGAATAGGAGAAGGAGGGGACAGAAACAGAGTAGGTTAACATCATTTACTAGATGGGAAATTAATAACTTCATGCAACAGACAAAGTTCAGTTATAGAGTTCAGTACATTTTCAAAGAATTTCAATACAACATTTCTCCACAAAAGCACAAAAGCTTATGAGATGAAGTTTACATGCAAGAAAAGAAAGAACAAAAGTTACTAAGTGTGTACTAAACAAATTTAAGATACAAAAGTGCCCAAAGGAAGCCATTATTGATGAAAGTCAAGTTGAAAGCAACAAAAATTGACGAAACAAAACTGAAAAAATCAATAAAGAGAAGTGGTT
>NW_004524685.1:3681183-3682416 GCF_000260255.1 Octodon degus | reverse complement strand
AAGAAGAAGAAGAAGAAGAAGAAGAAGAAGAAGAAGAAGAAGAAGAAGAAGAAGAAGAAGAAGAAGAAGAAGAAGAAGAAGAAGCAGCTAGGCATGGTGGTTCAGGCCTATAACTCCAGCACTTTGGAACAGAGAGAGGCAGGAGATCACCTTTGATCCCAGTCTGGGCAGTGTAGAGACTTACCAAGACCTTGTCCCCAAATAACAATTGAAAAAGGGTACATAGGGGCCGGCCAAATAGATCAGCATATTAAAGTGCCTGCAAGCAGGCACAAGGGCCAGGGGTTTGAGCCCAGGCCTGCCATGCTGGCCCTGCCCCCCAGGGAGCGCTGGGGTGGCAGTTGAGACTGGGCACAGTAGCGCACCTGAAATCCCAGCTCTTGGGAGGCAGATAACTATGAGTCCAATCTAATAGTGAGACCCTGAACACCCTGTAGACCCTTCCCTAAAAATATGAAAAAAAAAAAAAAAAAAAAAAAGGTGCAGATGCAGGTCATTTTGCACATCTAAAAAAAAAAGATCAAGCCAGTAACAGTGGGCAGGGACTGTAGTGGCCAGTGCTCAGGACCACTTGAATCCAGGCATTCAAACCAGTCTGGGAAACATTGTGAGCCCTCATAAAAGGAAATTAAACTTGGAATTCATAAAAGATACTGGAGAGCTCATCTAGTAAATACAATTTATAGAAAAAGAAGTAATGAGGTTCGGAAAGGTTATTGATCAGCTTTAGGATATTTTAAATCTTTATTATAAAATCTAGCTTGTTGATTTCAGAAAATAATTTCCAAAGAAATTTAAAGGAACTTAAGAAATAATAGTCTTTGAAGAGTTGAAATACAATAAAATCTTTGTGGCCGCTGTTTTTACATGAAATATTATGTTACTTTTAAGAACGATCTAAATCTAATGTTACTTAACAGGTTTCTAAATATAAAAAGCTTCTATAATATTTTTGAATAGTTAAACATTTAATCTTCTATTTTAAAATAGAAAGGCTGGGCAAATAGTTCAGCAGATTAAAGTGCTTGAAAGTAGGCACAGGGGCTGGGGGTTTGATCCCCAGGCCTGCCGTGTCAGCCTCGCCCCCAGGGTACACTGAGACTGCAATTGAGACGGGGCGTGGTGGCGCGAGCCTGTAATCCCAGCTCTTGGGAGGCTGTAAACAGGTGGATCACTGTGAGTCTGATCGAGTAGTGAGACCCTGAACACCCTGTAGACTGTTCCCTAAAATAA
>NW_004524685.1:3674621-3681083 GCF_000260255.1 Octodon degus | reverse complement strand
CAAAACTAACCAAAAAAGTGGGATAGAAATGAATGACCCTTTTGTATCTCTATACTCAAAATAGGATAGATATACAGCTCTATTCTCTTAATTAAATGAATAGAGAGGTTTGTTATAATAGTGTTTGAGACAGCATATCATGTCTGCATCTTCTACAGTGAATAACCACTAAGACAACAATATGCAATCTATTAATTATTGAAAATGTGCTAGTAATCAGTTGTAAAACTGTCTCATTGATATTTGTTTCTCAAAAAATTATTTAAAATAGTAATTACAGTAAACCAGACCAAAAAAACATATATTCTTTTTCATTTATGGAACCTAAAAGAGTTATCAATAAGAGTGGAATAGTGACTGCTAGAGACTGGAAAGGATTGGGGATAAGTGGTTGAAGAAAGGTAGGAGAACATGTACCAAAATACAACTAGGAAGAACAAGATTTTGCAATCTATAGCACAATAGGGTGACTAGTCTGCCACAGCCTATTATCTATATAGGAAGATCTGGAAGAGAAGAGTTTGAAGACCCCAAACACAAAGAAATAATGAAATGGAAACACTAATTATCCTGGTTTGATCATTCAACATATTATAAATGTATTGAACTGTCACAGTGTGACTTATACATATGCACAATTATTATGTATTAAATAAAAAGAAAACTATAAGTTAAGAAAGGGACAGAACTTCATTAAATACATGTAGGGGAAGGCTGGAGAAATAGCTCAGTGGCATAAGCATCTGCCAAGGTCCTGAGTTCAACTCCCAGTATCACAAATAAACAAACAAATATAATTCATGTAGGGGAAGGAAGTCAATAACAAGTGGGAAAAATCCTCAGGCTTTCAACAATAACAAGCAACAGTAGAACCAGCTCCAAAGTTCCTAATTTAAGTATCAATCATTCTCTCATTTGGCCTCTAACGTCTATCTTTCATCTGCTGAACTTTGGTGAAGTTGGCTTTCCCATAATAAAAGGCAAAGGATTTCATTATTTAGCAGTTCCATCCTCTGACTTCTCTGTAACTTTTGACAATGATGATCAATTTTTTCTCAAAATTTTCTTCTTAGGCATTTCTACTTGATCCTGTGTCAAGCTCCTTTCCTAGGAAATCTAACCATATAGTTTCTACTATAATATCACTGGAAAGATTCCAAAATCAGGGTTTCCAGCCTTGCCCTCTCTTCTCCACTTTGGCATTTTCAAATTTTCCAACTGACTGAACTAGTCACAGTTTCTTAAATCAATGGGCCACGTCCTACTGGCACCAGGGACTGGTTTTGAGCAAGACAGTGTTTCCACAGAGACGGGCTTGCAGGTTGGAGAATAACAGGATTAGATGCCCATAAGGAGCGTGCAACCGTGATCCTTCACATGCACAATTCATAGGTTTGCTCTTTTATGAGAATCTAAAGCTGCTGCCCATCTGACGATTGCAGAGCTCACAGATTTGTGATCTCTGCCTGAATGCTTGATTCTCAAATCTGTAGCATTATAATGTGGTGATCACGTTGATTTTCTTCATTTTTTTTTGCATGCTCTCTCTAGGTCCAATGAATTTCCTAATTCTTTCAAATCTTAACTCAAAATATATGGTGAATCCTACCTTCCCTTTGTGTTTTCACTTCTGCCAACCTGAGAAACATCCTTGTCATCCATATAACTCCAATACGGAAACAGGAACCTCCTGTCCATTTTGGACACTACTACCAGGCTGACTTTTCATTATTTGAGTCTACAGAATTCTTCATCAAGAACAAGGCAAGTTGGAACTGCTAGTTTGACAGGTAAGACTCTACACGACCTGTGATACCTTCCTTAGAATTTTATTTACCTAACATTAACCTATCAAGAAAAAGTTTGGGATTTAAAGACAGAAAACCTGCCTCTGGGGTTTGAGTTCCATCTCTATCACTCACCAGAAATATTGGTGTAGGCAAGCAAAATAAGTCCTCTGAATTTAACTCTCTTCACTTGAACAAATTGAGGATGATAACCTAAGAAAGCTCTTCCTAGATAAAGGGCATATGTACGTGAAGGACATGGTGGAGTGTTTAACACAAGAAGCTTGGTATTGATAGCTACTGTGTAAAAAACATGCCCTCTCCTGTCACCTATCAAAATGTTATCCATTCTTCAAGCCTATGGAATAGCTAATTTTGTCCATAGAGCCTCTTCTGAACTGCTCTTAGTTTTAAGTGACTGTCAATGGATACTCCTAGTGTAATATTTTATTCTTACCTGTGAATATTTCTGCCAAATAAAACATGTGTACCTCTCAGGAGAAATTGTCTTACTTTACCAGAAGATACAATTATAAATGTATACTCCTTTATTGCTCTTCTGGAAATGTTAAATCCTTTCTGAGCAATGAGTGTGCTGTATACACTTCATATTCCTGCATTCAGAAGAGACTCAAGCAAATCTCTGTTGAGGTTGATTGCTTCACCTACCTGAAGCTAAATGATTATCTTGGAACTTACAGAAAAGATTATTGTTTATCCCATCATCCTGACTTTTTCTGAACAAAGTAAATGGCTTAGGAAACTCTTGCTTTAATGAGACTTGCCCAATAATTCAATTTGATGATTAATACATTGATAATTAATTATAATAGTTGGAAAGGTTATGTTTCTTTTTTATGTATTCAACACAGGGTCTAAAGGATCTACAGGGTTTACAGGGTCTCACTACATAGATCGGACTTGTAGTGATTCTCCTGTTTTCAGCCTCCCAAGTATTGGGATTACAGGTACGTGCCACCATGCCCAGTCTCAATCACCATCTCAGTGTGTCCCAGAGACAGGCCCAGTACGGCACGGTAGGCAGGGGATGGACCCCAGGTCACTGGGCTCTGCCTAAGCAGGTGCTTTAGACTGCTGAGCTATCTGGCCAGCCTGAGTTTATGTTTCTTAATAAGATACTCTTTAGATTTAATTTTAATCTTTAACCATTTATTCTAGTTAGAGTAGTTTCATCTCTATCAAATTGCTTCAAGTAATAACCACAAGAGAAATACAGTCTAAGAAAATGTGATGTCATCTTGTCTCATTCTGTGATTTCTAGAATTAAATCAATGACTCGAATTTTATTTTCCTTAAATAGGTACTTTAAGATGTATTTCAGTATGTTTGCAGTTTTGAAAATTAATTTCTAAAGACATGGGTAAATTACTTAAGTTCCATAAGTATGAAAGGCAAACACAGTGTTTATAATATTGTAATTTTAAATGGCTTTAAAAAGATTTTAAGTGGCTTTAAAAGGATGTTAGATGATTTCAAATTAATCTTGAATTTCACTTGCATAATAAAAATCAGCTGAAAAATTCAGTGTATCATCTCACAGTTTTGCTTACATATTATTTAACAAGTAGCTTGGCTGAGGGCTTTTTTTCCACTTGACAGGCTGATTTTTTTTCTCCCAGTGTATACTGGCTATTTGTATTAGATAGGTTGAGCCTTTCTTTATCCCTAAATGTAAATTGATTATATCACTGATGAGATAATGATACATGTTTCTCTTCATGAGAATGGAAATGCTTCATTAAAATAATAATATCAAGGAGTTATTTTTCTCAGTAAGTAATTGACTATATAATTTCTGCATAACAATGATTACAGTATGTTAATCTATTTAATGCTGTTTTGTTGAAGGAATAATTGGTATAGTACATTTTTCTTTAATGTACCATAACTTTTACATATTCTTTTTTAATATAACTATGTGTTAAGATTGTTCCTTTTTTATTTAAAGAAAGATAATCTGCATAAACCTGTTAATTTCCTGGTTGGATTTCAGTTGAACAAGCAAAAACATATAGTTTACCCAGAATTAACCTTCTCAAGGCTGCCAATTTTTTTAGAAAAAGTATAATATTTGAGCCAGAGCTGCATTCAATAAGTGCATCTTAGCAACTAGAATTCAATTGCTGTGTTGGGACATTTCTATGCCAAATCTCATTGGTTCTACATTGTACAGCCTGAGATTACATGTATAATTGGTGCATTAAAACATTAATGTATAGTTAGTTCATTCAAACATTTTAAAAAACAACTTACGGGAGGTCCAGGGTCCCCTTTTGGCCCTCTCAGATACTCCATTTCAAGAACTGTGTTCAGATCCTCATAATAATAATAATCATAAAGCTCAGTTTCGTTGTTATGTTCAATGAGATACGTAGCATCAGAATAAAATTCACCTTCCTTCCTTGAATCAAGGTGATTATCCACAGATGGATCATGTGTCAGTTTATACAGGCTTGTATTTAAAATCTGTTCCATTTCCAAGAGCTCATTAGTGTGTAAATTTGTTGTGATAGCCTTCTTGAGATTAGTAATTGTATCTTGTTTTGTATATGGAACAAGAGATGACATCTTCTTAAACAGTGAGAGACTACTTTCTGCATCATGTTGTGTGATGTTGTTGGATATGTTTAACAGAGAACTAAATTTTTCCTCCATATTTATTCTCGCCTCTCTGAGGCCAGGATGGACCATTGACAGGTTTAAATTTGTCTCACTATGTTCTGCAGCGGCGGTTTCTTTGTTTCGAATCCCATAATCCTTGTGCTCCAGAGCAGAGAGATTTCCTGAGTAAAGAGAAGTTAGCTGAGACCCTAGGATCCTGTATTCTTGTTTCGTAGGCTCTGCTGTAGAATCATTACTTACGATATTTGTCCTGTTTTTGCCTTCTTCAGTAAATGTAATCTCTGACAATACTTTTTCAGCAAATCTTCGGGGCAGGGAAGAATGTTCCATTCTCTTAGTTGGTGTGATAGTTGTGTAAGGAAGGTTGGCTTCGGGTTGCTGCTCAACTGCTTGGCGACATCGCTGTTTGACATGTCCACAGTAGCCTGCAGATGCTTCTGTAGAAGGGATGATATCCAACTGACATACCATTCCTTCAAAATGGACAGAAGTGTTATACATACTTCCTAGGGTAAACACGCTGTTAGAATCAAATGTCTGAACTTCTGAAACAGTCTCTCTGCTAAAATATTTCTTTCCACACTCAATAAACATGGAGACAACTTGTTTTCTAATGGTAATGGCAAGTGCGTGCCATCGTCCATCGTGAACACTATAGTTGAAAAAAACAGATTGCTTTCCTCCGATGTATACCATTAACTTTTTAGGTAGTAATTGCACCCCTAACTGCAGTCTATTTTTATTTCTAACACTGAAGAAAAATGCATTATTTACTTTATGCGACTGTAATGCAATTAAGATTGTAAATGGCTGTGCTAAATTGACTGGTAAAACTTTCATGAGAGGTGACTCAATATAAGCATCATTTTTTAAAATGACACCTGATTCTGTTAAATAGATGCCCTGAGGTAACTGTGTAGATGATGATGGTACGGCAGCTGCTGGGGATGCGTGTCTTACGGCTGCGCCTCCAAGGCCTAGTTGATGAAGAATATCTATGCCTGGAAATTAAAAAGAAAGAGAAAGAGAGAAAGAATCTTACTCTTATGCATTCATTGTTGAGTATCAGAAAAATCTTCCTTGTGTAAACAGTGATTTCCAAATTAAGCATTGCTCTATTAATAATATTCTGGTAACAACAGGTAGGGAGAGGGAGAATAAGATGTCACATTCAATAATTTCAATAAAGTATGTGCATAAATATGCAAACAATCTGCATACCAATATCTTTTAGTCCAAAATTCAGTTCAAAATTGTTTTAGCTCACTCATCTTTTTCCACTTCAATGATTTGTTACTCATATATATGTATATATATAATATAATATATACAACATGTATATTCATGTTTTGTTGATATACACACACACATATATATATATGCTAATTTAAATGAACAGAATAATAATCCATATACCACGTTAATCTATGAAGTGTGAGTAACTTTGTTCGAGGTTACCTAACTCTAAGGGTATACATTTCTAAATCTGAGAAGCAAATAAGGAAAGGAAAACTGCTTCTTTGAAAATTAAAATACTTAAACTTATACAATCTATAAACTCTTTTTTATGGTGTCAAGTAAGCTATTCTTACACAAAAGAATGGTTGCATTTATTTGATGATATCAAGGGCTGATTCTTGCCCCAAGAAAACCTCTTATTGCAAAAAAATTAACAAATTCCTTCAGGAAGTATCTCAAATTACTGATGTCATTAAAGGAAATATTGGGCTGGGAAGACAGCTCAGGGCATGAATGCCTGCCTTGCAAGCACAACGTCCTGAGTTTGAGCCCCAGTAAAAACAAAACAAAAGAAAACAAAGGAAATACTATTGAGAAAAGTATTGTTTAAAAACTTTAGAATGTGGGTAGAGTTTCAGCCTTTTTTACATACATAAATGTTTTCTGCAACCATATTTTATTGGAGTTTTAATCACAAATAATTCTCTTCTCTTCTCTTCTCTTCTCTTCTCTTCTCTTCTCTTCTCTTCTCTTCTCTTCTCTTCTCTTCTCTTCTCTTCTCTTCTCTTCTCTT
>NW_004524685.1:3672932-3674521 GCF_000260255.1 Octodon degus | reverse complement strand
ACTGTTCCCTAAAATAAATAAATAAATAAAATAGAAAAAATTATGAATTAAGTAATAGAAATTAGGTTTAAAATTGACTTTTCTTATAGATATGTTTTATATATTTAGGCAACATATTTAAAGAAATATATTTCAAATCTCTTTTTACCACACAAATATTCTTCAGTTAATTGATCATGTTTTATAATCAGAATTTCTAGTTAGCATGAGTGAAATAGTTCTAATCTGGGTAGTTGGATTAATCCTTCCTAACATAAAATGCACAAAGGAGAGTTTTTTTTTAAGATATGCCAACTTTGCCTGAAATGTCAGAGAACTACGGCACATTTTCCTGCATTAAAAGAGAAAAGCACATTTCTTACTTTTGCCTTCATTATAAATTGATTTTGACTCTTGACAAAGTTCTTAGTTTACTTGATTGAGTTTTAAATCTCCTTTAGAATTATATATATTTATAAATTCATTAATCACAATTGTTTTTTTCCTCAATATTGTCTTCTACCTACTCCTATATGACTTTTGTTAAAGAATCTATATATCCTTTTAAATACAAATGAGGAAGAATAAGTTGCTACTTTGTTGCTCAAAGTCTTCTCAAAATCCCACCTATCCCACTGATTTGCTGGTCCAAAATCCCACTTATTCAGGGAAGATCTTTTTCTTACTAGATCTGTACAGAATTTTGTTTAAGTGGGGACCCCCCCAAGTTCAGGTGAGGCTCTACATAATATGATGGAAAGAACATTGAGATTTGGAATGCCAAGTCTGAAGGAGTCATTTAATCACTGAATCTGACATTCCTCCTATATAAAATGGGAAGAATAGTAATTATATGTACTATATTAGCCTATAAAACATAGGACTGTATTTGTATAAGGGTGTTAGAAATCAGTATGAAAAATGACACGACTAAAGGCACCTATAATAACCACAAATGTATAATTGTGGTTACCTGCAAAGCAGAGAACAAACTTTTGAGTGAATTATTGATGAAGCAGAAAAGCTTTAATGTAAAAATTTGTAATGAAAGCTTCAGAGGATAGATAAACAAAATTGGGAAGCACTAGATGACATTGTCTTGAGGTAGTGTCCTTTGGAATTTCTTGACTTTAACATTACTAATAAGTACAGAAGCTCTATACTCTCAATTATACTGCATAACCAATACTTCTTATCTTTATAGGTCACACTTTCTAGCCAACTGCCTGAACTTTAGCAGTTGTGTAGCTTGCTGGGGTTCTTACCCTGTGGGTCCCACCTCCTCTTCACAGCCTCACTTTCCTCTTTACCCAGTCTACCTACGAGGCTCAAACATTATACACAGAAGACCCCATGCCTCTGTCTTTCTGTGTCTTAAAGCTTTCCTGGCAATTCTTAAGTTTAAACACTCCCAATATCCTGCCTCTTTCCCCTAGTAGCTCCCTTTCAATTCATGATTTCTTACATTGCTTTTTAAAAATATTTATCATGTCTAATAATTAGTTCACTTTCTCATTTTTATATATAATTTTTTAATAATTCCTCTCTTTGAGGCTGTGGGGAAAAAGGAACCCTTCTCCACTGCTGGTGGGAGTGTAGACTGGTGCAAC
>NW_004524685.1:3670512-3671672 GCF_000260255.1 Octodon degus | reverse complement strand
TCTTTTCTTTGGTCTCACCAAGCAGCTCAGACTTGTCCTGATCCTCCTGTCTCAGCCTCCCACTGCTGGGATTGCAGGCATGTGCCACCACAGTCAGTTTCAGTGGCCGGCTTAGCCAGGGGTCGGAGCAGCAGGTGACACCACGGATAGAACCCAGACCCTTGTGCTTGCTAGGCAGGCACTTAGACCACCAAGCTATCTCCTGGGCTCCCAAAAATAACTCCTAAATCCACTGTCTTTGAACCTAATTACTCAGTAAGGTTCCTGTTAGGGAACTACTACATTCCTAAAATGTACTTTCTTGTTATATGTTATTCTTTAGGTAATTTTCTGGAATTTTGACTGATCATTTGCTGGACTTTCTACAAATTTATGTAGACTACTTATATTGAGTTTGTGAATAGAATCATCTCTGTTTTTTCTATTCATTGTTCAATATTTCCAGACTGTAATATTGAAATATCATTATTTTAATGACAATTCAAATAATTTTGAGAATATGTTTTCTCAGAAATTATGTAAAACTCACGGCAAACTAAATTCCATGGTGGTTCTTCTATTGCTAGCACATATCTACTTTCCTAATCTCTACTGTATGAACTGATTTAATTTAGGTTTTATTGTATATTGAGCCAATTTTAAAAATTTACGTTCTCTGTTAAATAGCTCGGCCGTCTAAGCACCTGCCTGTCAATCACAAGAACCCAGGTTCGATCCCAAGTACCACATGCCATTCTGGCCCTCTGCCAAGCTGGTCACTAAAACTGGGTGTGGTGGCAAGTCTGAGCTAAGTAGCAAGACCGTGTAACAAACAAACAAACAAACAAATAAATAAATAAGATTAAATAAATCAATAAATTTCTTTTAGGCTTTCAAACATATCATCCAAAAATTTCATGTAGCAATTCTTTCATAATTCTTTGTGTTCTCCTTTTCCTGTACTTCATTTTTCTAATTTTGAATATTTTCATCAAAATTAAAAGTTTCATTTCTAATGTATATCCCTTGGATTGGTTTTGTTATTATGTTTTGTATGTCATTAACTTCAGCGTATGTCTTTATTAATCTTTTTCCTTTTTCTTTCTAATCTTAGAAGTTCAGTACTTATTCTGTGGTTTTTTCCTATCTTCCTCGATAGTGAAGGGATTGAAACTGAAATT
>NW_004524685.1:3650266-3668869 GCF_000260255.1 Octodon degus | reverse complement strand
TGTGGTACCAGGTATTGAACTCAAGATCTTGTGTTTGCCAGGCAAACACTTATTTCACCCCCTTTGCTTAATTGTTTGCTCTACTTGGTTGTTCTTGTCTATTGTTGTTAAAGTTGTAGTCATCTTTCTCTCTTTCTAAAATATCTGTCAGTGCTCTTTGTAGGGTTGGTTTTGTTGTCATGAATTTCTTCAGCTGCTCTTTGTCATGGAAGTGTCTACTCCCTCCATTAAATTTGATAGAGAGTTGTGTAGGATACATCAGTCTGGGTTGAAAGTTGTTTGTTGCCAGGATTTCAAATATCTCACCCCAAACTCTTCTTGATTTGATGGTGTGTGTTGAGAAATCTGCCATGATTCTGACGGCAGTATCATCATAGATGATGTGTTTCTTTTGATGTGCTTCAAAAGAATTCTGTTCTTTTGCTCAATTTCTGGGATCTTGGATATTATGTGTCTGTGTGATGAGTTATTTTAATTATAGCTAGCTGGAGTTCTATGTGCTTCAATTATATCAGATTCTTTTCCCATGCTTGGGAAATTTTCTGCTACTAGTTCTGCACTTGTTTTATGTCTTTTGTATTATCCCCAGCTGTTTCATTGATACCTGCCAGTCTTATATTATTTTCCTTTGCCTCCTCTTGCAGCTGTTGTACTGTTATTTCTTGGTTTCTCATTACTTTTAAGAGCTGTTTCCTTTCATGTTCACTAGCTTTAGTGCTATCTTCAAGGTCTGAAATTGTATCTTCTGGTTCATTCAAGCAGTTTTGACAGCTCTCAGTGGAATTCTTAATCTCTTGGATATCAGTTTAAATCTGTTTCATGCATTCTAGTTCTTTCCTGTATCATTCATTCAATATTTCCATCATTTTCCTATTTCCTTCTATTTTTTCCATGTGTGTCTTCCTTATATGTACAGAGCAATTCTTTCATATGTGTTGTCATTTCCTTTTTTACCTGAGAGATTATTTCTGATTTGATTTCCTCCATAGCCTGATGAAGTTGTTTCTTTATTTCAGTTGCTGTAATCTCAGAAATTTCAGGGTGTGACTTCCAAGTTCTTCTCTGACCTTGTCTCCTGGACTTGTTTTGAGTACACTAGAGGTCTGAAATGGCCTTTTGTTCCTTCTTTTTGTCTTTTTTTTTTTGCAGTGATGGTAGATGGGCAGGGTGCATGTCATCACAGAGTGTGGGAGGGCAGGGTAGGCTCACCACAGCTCCTGCTGTGTGTGGCTCAATGTGGTTTGTACCTTGTTAAGGAGATGGGGACAATCTGCAGTCCAAGAAGGATCCAATGATGATGACTGCAGGCTGAAAAGTACAAGGCTCTCTCAATGGTGGATTGGTGGAGGGTAGTGTTCCACAAGGCTCCTGCAGTAGTGAGGTCTTGCTGTGGTAGTAAGGTCTCCCTGCTGGTCTTCAGGAAGAGGAGGGCAGCCTACTCAGCAAACTCCAGTGGGAAGCCTGGAGGGGCAGAGGCTCACCTACCAGGTCTCTCTGGCAGTTCTTCAGTGTAAGAAGGGATGGTGGGACACAGCAATATCTGGCCAGAAGGCTGAGGGCAGAGCTAGGGCTGCCCAGTCTCCTGAACAATTTTCATGGTAAAGAGTGGTGGCTGGAATAAGGACTATCTACTTTTGATGTACCATTTTACTGTTACATATCTCTATATGTCTTTTATTGAGTTACCAACTTTGGGTAATATGTAATTCCTACCTTCTACAGATAAGGCAATCAGCAAAATTAATCTACTGTCCAGCCCTCTTCTTTCCCTTTCATCTATGTTTTGGGTAGATGTGCCATTCTTGCTCTGTCGGTTTATATGGCATTTATATTCTGCTCTGTTCCCACACTTCTTCTGATAAATAAGCTCGCCTTATGCAGGAGATTCCTTGGTCACTTTTGCTTCAGTTTATCCTCTATTAGTCTCTCCATGAAGAGGCATGAGATGATTCCCTGAGTGCTGAACTTTTCAAAAAACACTTGTTTGCATTCCTACACATCAAGTATAAGGGAACAAATTTTTTTTGCTAATACTTTCTTTCCTTGAAATATCTCATAGGTATTGTTCCACCATTCTGAAGAATTACAAGTTAGAGTAGAAAAATCTGAAGTCTACTAAGTTTCTTTGTCATTAGTGACTCACTTTTTTGCCTTTATATTTCCAAGAGTTGTTCTTTGTCTTAAAATGCTGTAATATTATTAGAACTTGACTCCCTACTGACCATCTGGATGTTTACAGGAGCATATTTTGCCCATCCATGATACAGACTCAAGATTTCTTTCTTTCTTTTACTTTATGTATTTAGTACAGGGTCTACAGGGTCTCATTACACAGATTGGACTCACAGTGATCCTCCTGTTTTTAGCCTCCCAAGAGCTGTGATTACGGGCACGCACCACCATGCCCAGTCTCAGTCACTGACTCAGCACGCCCCGGGGCTGGGGCAGGCACAGCATGCCAGGGATCAAACTCCAGTCCCTGCACCTGCCTAAGCAGGTGCTTTAGTCCACTGAGCTACCTGGCCAGCCCCCAGATTCAAGACTTCTTTTTACTACAGCAAAGTTGGCAGGAATTATAACTTTGAAATTTTGCTTGAATTCATGATTTCTTGTTCAAAAATTGCTATTTTGAGGGCCAGTGAGATAGCTCAGCAGACTAAGCACCTGCTTAGGCAAGCTCAGGGACCAGGGTTCATTCCCGGTACCACATGCTGTGCTGGCCCCATCCCTGGGCATGCTAAGTCGGGACAGAGTCCAGGTGTGGTGGTGCATGCCTGTAATCCCAGCACTGGGGAGGCTGCAAACAAGAAGATCACTATAAGCTCGAGTTGCACAGTCAGACCCCGCACCAAATACATAAAATTAAAAAGCAAAACAAAAATGTACTATTTTGCATATGTTGAATGAAACATATACATGTCATCTGCCTATAATTCTTTGTAGTATATGTGTCATCTTTAGTTCTGTGTATCACACTTCCATCTTTATTGTTTTCCACAATACCAAGTTTTTCTTCTGGCTCCTAATTTTACTGAATTTATAAGGTTATTTTCATAATTTCAAGTTTATAAGCTCATATTTCATATCTTTTTAGTGTCTTTCTTTCCTGTTTTCTGGGTATTTTTCATTTTCCCTGAGTATATTTCTGCTTTACAATCTTGTTTCACTTACGTGATTTGAATTTTTAAATATAGGTGCTCAGAAGTTTTCTGCTTAGTAGTACTATTTTTGTGTACATTCTCAGTTTTGCTGCTTTCCCTATTTTTTTCTTTTCATTTTCTACTTCTTCTACCATATCAACTGCTTTGAATTATGTCCTATCCCAGGACTATGTAGACAGGTGCTATGAGAAGAAGAGGGTGTTGACTTCCAAATCTCAAAATGACTTCAGTGTTGCTAGAGTTGCCTTCTACCCTCCCTTTCTCTAGAGCTCACCTAGTTCAGAGAACTTCTACAGCCAGCTCTGCCTACAATCTCTTACTTTTCTTTCTCTGTGTCCACTCTCATTGGCACATGCCTTAGAACGACACCTTCCCTTAGGAAGTGAGTTTCTCCATTTTCTGAGATTTGTTCCCATTTATCTATCATCTAGGCTTCTTATACTTTCCCTGAGCAGCTTCTGTCTTCTTCAGGTCCTCTAGCACTTCTTATATTCTAGGGCTTGATATGAAGTACTTCAAAGTATGCACCTTGCCTTCAGGAAGTTTGGTTTTGCTGGTGTTTTCTGAAATTTCATTATTGTCTTTAGGTGTCATCTGCTTTTCTCAGAACATCTTTGGGGTTTTCAGGTTATATTAGTCCCCCGGGTCTGCTGAAAATGAAGTCTCTAGATTTATCTATTATTTCATTGACCTGAGTTTTGATATGATAGAAATGGGAAGATAACATCTCATGAGTTCAAGTTCATACTTAAAGTCTAGGCTGATTTCACAGATAAGGAATCTAAGACACAAACACTCAATAGCTTGATCAAGTTCACAAAGCTGGTAAGTAGTGGTGTTGGATTTCAGCCCAATCTGACTTCAAAGTCAATATCTTCACTGCTCTACCACACTATCTCATGGCCATTTTATCCCCCATACAATTTCACATTTTTTTTTTGCAAACTTTACTACTTAATCATGGCAGGATTATGTCCCAACAACAATATCAGTGGGGAGTACGCTCTATGCAGCCATTAGAGTTTGTATCTGAAGTAAAACTGCATTGTGTCCCATATTTTAAGCTATCATACATAAGTAGATGTCAAGAATACAGATGTCAAGGAATAAAGAACTCTTAGAAGTAGAATGCATATAAGAGTGGGATGGAGAACATGAGGGAAGAAAGAGAGGAGGGATTGAGAAAGAGGGCAGGAAGGAGAAAAAGGACAGAAAGAAGAAACCAGGAATGGTGGGAGAAAAGGAGACAGAGAGGGAATGGGAAAGAAGGAAAGAAAGAAAGAAGAAAGAAAGAAAGAAAAAAAGAAAGTAAGTTATAATTAGCAGATGAACTATTTAACACTTAATTTAGGACTAGCCCTAGATATCACCAAATTACAATTTGTAATTTGAGTTAGACATCTGCTAATATATGCAACAATACATAAAGAAATTGTCTTCAATAAGTTACTTGTTTCTTACGTTTTGGGAGTCCCAGGAATTGAACTCAGGACCTTGCCCTTGCCAGGCAAGCACTTATTCCACTGAGCTGTCTCCCAAGCCCACAAGTTACTTGTTTCATAAGTGATCTTACACACAAAATCAATCCAGTTTATCTAACTTAGGAAATCATTTACCATCTAAAGAAAATTGTTATCAGCTAGACACTGTATTAGGAGCTTTAGCTTTTTTAAAGAATGAAAACTATGGCAACATTTATTAAATTCTTCCTCTATATTAAGCACTATTCTAAGAACTTCACTGTATTAAGTTACATAATTCTGCAGATAACCCTTTTAGCTACATATTATGCTTATTCCCACCTGAAGGTTATGAATAATAAGTCCAAGCATTAAATTTTTCACCAAGGTCATCCAACTAGGAAGTGCAGAGGCAGCATCTGAATGCAGGCATTCTTTATGAGTCAATCTCTTAACCCTGTGACTTCTAGAACACATCTGTCCCTAACAGTAGGATTGACTGTGTCGCCTTCCTCATTTGCTTTTTAAATGTAGAATAAATGGTAGTGTCACCAAGACAACAGCTTGCTCTTTTTACTATAAACACCAGGCCTAATGACTTCATCCAAACCATTGCTTTAACAACCACATATGCTGACTCAAAAACCTCTTTTCTGGGCTTGTGTATCCAACTGCCTATTGAATTTATCCACTAGAAGTTGGATGTATGAGCATTTCCAACTTTCTCTAAACCTTGTTTTTCTTCCTACAGTGCTCCTCTCAGTAAGGGGTTCTACAACCCCTCAAGTAGCCAGAATAATCTATTTTAGTATAAAACAGAACAAGCTGAGATTAGGGTATAGCAAAACTGCTTGGGGAAGTAGGGATGACCTGTTAATTACAAAATCCCAGAACACGTGTGCAGAGAAGCTCCCAAGGTCCTATACATGGGCTTCTGAGCAGGTTTTGAATAGGATGGCCAAGACCTACAATCAGCCTAAGGAGCAGATGATACAAAAAGCACAGTCTGCATTCACATTTTTGCCCTCTGTGTTGGTTCTTATGTAGTGGCTGCCCTCATACTGGGCCGTGTTTCTTTTCCTACGTTTACTTGCCCTAAACTTGCTCTGCAGAACCAGTTCATTTCCTACCTTAAACAAAACTTGGCTACAGTTTGTGTTTGTCTTGACTAATTCTTTCTTCAGGACAGAGAGAACCTAGAAACTAACTCCAGAAGGAGCATCCAGCACCCAAAACTAAGCAACAAAGCCATTTCCCTGGTAAAAATCCTGCAGCGTCTTTACACGGCATCCAGGTGGAGTGTTCATCTTATCTCTCTGATCTTATCTCCTGTCATTTCACTTCACCTTACTGTGCTCCAGAGAGTCCTGCATCTTTTTCTGTAAGCCCACTAACCTTGCACCTCATGGTGTTTATATTTTTGTTTTCTATGCCTGGGGTGCTCATTCCTTGAGCATCTGCATTTTAATCTGCATTCTTTCATTATTAGAAGACATAACTGAATACAACAGACTACAGGGAGCTCTGTGAAGGTCTTTCTAGACTTCTGAAGCTGAGTAGAGCTGTGGGGACCCCACAACAAATTTGGCATCAGAATTAAGAATGATCTTAGAAACATCCCTCTAACTTTACATACCCATTTACTCACTTTTCTCTTTAATAGAAGAGAATGTTCCAATGCATTCTCTACTGTATATATTTTTATTCTTTCTTTAATTTCTTGCAATATCAAAGATTATCAGTTTTTTAAAAATTCTTATTGCTCAGAGTCCTGCTAAAGGTTCTTATGTTCACCTTTCCTCGCCTACAACTCAGTTCTAGCACTACTTCTTGTCATCAATTTCTTTTTAGACACAAGGACTCATTGTTACCCAGGGTTGCCTTGAACTCTTAGGTTCCAGTGATCCTCAAATCTCAGCTCCCCCCCCCCAAGTGCCACCTGGCCCACTCAGTGTTATTTCTTTAAGCCTTCACTGCAATTTTATGCTGTTATTTTTTATGCACCCATAAGACATGGATCCTTTCTGAATGTTTTTAAGTTAGTTTTCTATGCTTGCAAAGCTGACCATTGTTTGGACAACCCAAACTTGCCTTTCATTCAATACTTTTAAGCAGAACTGATATTCTTATCAAAAGTAAGAATCAAAGAAAGAGGGGAAATGGAAAATGAAAGAAGGATGGGTTAAAGTGAAGGGAGGGAACAAAGATGGGGGAAGGAAAAGAGAAGTTCAGTTTCAGTAGATGTGAAAGCTATGACTTACAACCATGTCTTTAACTCTCAATCCAGTGACTAATGATTAATTCTGTGGGTAGAATACAGTCTCAGCCTAAAGAAAGAGGTACTGGAGAGTCTGTAATTACATCTATTTTACAAGTACAAAGAACAAGTCCTTTTACCTGTCAATATTCTACCGCACATCAGAACAAAAATAGTATTGTATTTTTCCCTCAAAATATAGGGGATTTCACATTTCTTAGTAATTAGTAGCTTAAAGAATTAAAAAAGTTATTAATTTTTAGATAAAGAGTACAGAGTAGGGGTGGGGCGGTAGCTCATCAGTAATACACCTGCCTAGTGGGCAAGAAGAGGGCCAGGATTCAAATCTCAGTTATCCTCTCCCCAAAGTAAGAAGTAATATCACTTTATAGAATATACCACATAGTAGTGCCATTACTGTCAAATAACTAGATTAATCAAAGAAAGCTTTGAATTTTAATGAATCTAAGTCTGCAAAGCTACATTTTTTTCCAGTTTATACGAAAGAAAAAACACAATCATTTTTAAAAAATAACATTACCAAAGATCTAAGTAGCAAGATCTATAGGTCTCTACAAGTATTGTTTTCTTGCCAATTCACCCATACTGGTCAAATTAACTAGGTAATTTCCTTATATTCATTTCATATGGTCTTGGTCAAATAGTGCCAAAATTAAGACTCAAATGCTGGCTTCTTTTCTCCCATACAAATGAGTTAAGAAACTAAAGGAAATTGTTCAGAGTCAACTGTATTGTTGGGTTTTGTCTTATATTTTCAATATTAGGATATAAAAAAGGAAAGGGATCTAGAATATTTTAATTTCTCCTATTAAAGTTTCCTGCAGTCTCATGTAGAAGGCACAGTACTACAAACTTTATACGGGTAGAACTATTCGTATTGCCACCCTAGAGTTGCTGAAAATGAGGCTGTGCATCATAGGAATTTGCTCACGGTCACAGAGCTACTAAGTAGTTGGACTTGGACATAAACCCAGGCCTCTGGCTCCAGAACACCGAAGCTTAAGCAGCCCAGCACACTTGATATGTTCAATGTGGAAGTTACATCTTTAAAGTTTTCTTAGCGTAAAAACACACTTATTCTGCATAAGGAGACAACTTCCAACTTATTTGTAAAATAAGATGATGCTTGAAGTTAGATAAGGGACCAGTAGGAGTTTCTGGCAGAAAGTATTTAGAGTTACTACAGCTGGAATAAGGGTTCTGTTAATAATAAACACATTTTGGATTAATTTTTATAGGAAACACCCTCCTTAGGGATGAGTGTTCTACACACAGATTTCTACACATGTGGATTTCACACTCTAGGGATCGTGAACCTTAGGACTCTGTGCATGCTGAGAATTAGTTACACATCTTGCATGGTGGAATTCACTGTGGAACTGGGTTGCAGCTCCACCAACACCTCACTGGCAGCCAGAGCACGAGCGCAGTCAGAAAAAGAAGACATGTATCCTATACCCAATAAAAGTAACCTGTGTCTATCAAAACATCATCAAATGCAGCCTTATACATGTAATCTTAACAACAGTAGAATCATCTATTCACTAGGTTATACCTAAACCCAGGTATAAGACACATACAAAATTCATATGTATTAGCAAGGTACTTAAAATGTTTTACTTTTTTGCTGTATTAAAACTTAATGGAGGGCCGGGGAGATGGCTCAGTAGAGTAAGCGCTTCCCTGACAAGTGCAAGGGCCTGAGTTCAATCCCTGGTTCTGCCAAAAAACAAACAAACAAACAAACAAACAAACAAAGCTTAATGGAATAACTGAAATCATAGCAAGGCCCATATATGTTTATTTTTTAAAAAAAATCTCACTAGCATAAGGAAATGTAGTGTAAAACTACATGAAAAGTCAATGATAAGACAGAACAACAAATAAGAAATATCAATAAGGTTTTGAAAAATGAAAAGTAAATGAATTATCAGACCTGGAAAAAACCCCACAAACAAACAAACAGCACAAAGGGCTTTTAGAAGCAGATGCTAATAGCAGGTGAACCAGCTCATGTGGAAAAATTCTAAAAAGGCTCAAGAAATGAAGACACAAAATCACTGAGTTCAAAATGGGGAAAGGTGGCAGGAAGAAGTGAGGGTTTAAAAGCTTGTATGAGTTTTGAGTTCACAATAGCAGATTAAAGACTAATTTTGGAGCATCACTGGACCCGTCATAAGCACCATACTGAGAACAAGGAGTTTAGTGAAAATCTATATACTGAATTGGGAGAGACCTCTCCACCTCAGAACCTCTTTATATTACCTGATTTCTATAGTAGTGGCACTACCCACGATCATACCAGTAAGACATTGAATGTTTTATTTTCTTCTCTAAAGGAACTATAGGAATGTTCCCACAATAAGTTGATCAGTCATCTTTTCCTCTACTCAAAGTCTACATGAAACATCTCAGTGGACAAGTATAACATGAAAATAGTTTTCAAGTATATTTTAGTGTCTTTTAAATGATACGGAGGGACTGTAGACTTAAAAAAATTCTGCAACATAAAAGGATCAAAACATACAAGAGCTGGGAAGAAACAAAGACAGTGCAGGAAGCAAGGAAAATGAAAGTTCAAAAATATTCTTACTCCTAGATAGCTAAGAGTAAATATTGCATCAAAGAAAGAAACAAAAATAAGATGCTATTCAAAAAGAGGAAAAAAGAGCAAACTGGGAGAAAAAAAATTAAAATAAAAATAGAAGTAATAAGAAATAAAAAAAATGTTTGGAATAGTAACTAATAAAAATGTCATATGAAATAGACTATAAAGACGGAATAAAGATGGAAAGAAGGCCTTGAAGAAAAAAAAATCAGGATTCAATTCTGAAGATACAAAAGTTAACAGAAATTGCATAAAGAAAAATAAATATATCAAAAAGGAAATAATATCGTAATTTTTTTCAGAAAGAGAAAGCTAAATTGAAAAGATCTGTTGATATAAAAGCAAGACTATGGGAGCCTGGGGCAGGAGAATCACAATTTTGATACCACATGGGCAACTTAGTGAGACCCTATCTCAAAGAGAGAAGGAAAGTCTGGCCAGATAACTCAGTGGGTTAAAAGTGCCAGCTTAGGCAGACTCAGGGAACTGGGTTCTATCCTGGAGGTGCCATGCTGGCCTTACCTCTGGGGCGCACTGAGACGGGCATGGTAGTGTGTGCCTGTAATTTCAGTGCAGGAGGCTGAAAACAGGAAAATCTCTATGAGTCCAATCTATGTAGTGAGACCCTGCAGGCCCTGTACTACATACATTAAAAAAAAGAGAAAGAGAGATGGATGTGTAGCTCATTGTGAGGGCTCTGTGCTCAGTTCACAGTAGTGAGTGCGCACGCACACACACACACACACACACACACACACACACACACAAATGGGTGATAAGAAAAGAAAAAAGGCTTACTGAGCTTCTAATGCAATGAACTGAAAAATAATTACATCAAGGCACGTTATTGTAAAATGTCAAAACATACAGGATAAAAAGATTATTTTAAAGGCTTAAGGAAAATTAAAAGTTAATGCATAAAGAATCAAGAACATCTGATTTCTTAACAGTTCTTTAATCCATAAAATGAAAGGTAAAAGCCTTTTAAATTCTCAAGAGAAAAATATTTACAGGCTAAAATTCTACTCAGAAATGCATGGTTGTAAAAAACATACCACTTCAGTATAGGCAACTGGAAGATATACTCCAGTATGTGGAAAGAGAAACAATATGGAAAGAAGATATGAGCTCCAATAAAATGAAACAAATACAAATGAGCAACGTCAATTCTACCACAAGTGTCGAAAACTGGTCTACAATAGAATAGGAGAAAAGCTTCTACAAGAAATAGCTCTAAGGAAAAAAAAAAAAAAAAAAAAAAAAAAAAACAACTCTTGGAACACAATGGTGTTTGGGGAAACATATTTTGAAAGAAGTTCTAAAATTCTTCTGTAATATCTGTGAAAATTATTCAAACTAACATATAGCACAGTGTGAATAATGTAAAGGGGCCATCTTGCAACACTGTATGGAAAAAATATAAATGTATTTGACTCAGTGATATGTACATGGTCACAGTAAGGTAAAGTGTGAGTATTAATTTAACCACAAAGTAATAAGACTATGTGGGGATGATAGGAAAGGAAGGACATTAAAACACTAAGAAAATGGTTAATTCTCACTATCAACAATAGGCAATCAATAAAATATGTAAGTATATTACTAAGAAATATAAAGGTTAAAACCAAAAGGTGCCAAAAGAGTTTGGCAAGGGTCAGCAGTGGGTAAAGGAGGAGGATTTGGGTTTGTGCTGTGTGTTTCGGAGTGCAATTGGACTATTTTTAAAAACCACTTATTTAATTTATTTATTTACTTACTACAGGATCTCAGTATGCAGCTCAGACTCATAGTGATCCTCCTGTCTCAGCCCCCTTAGTGCTGGGATTACAGGCATGCACCACCACACCCGGTTTCTATGGCCAGCTCAGCAAGGGGCTGGCATGGCATACAGTACAGGTGATCGAACCCGGTCCTTGCACTTGCCAGGCAGGTGCTTATACCTTTAAGCTATCTCACCAACCCTGATATTGGACGTTTAAAAGATGTCCTTGAATTACTCTATTTCTTAAGTAAAAAATGTCATAAACCTATATATATGGTGATAAAGCGAGCATACCTTACAAGTATAAATATGAGACATATAACCTAGGAAAATTACTAGCACCTATAGATAATATATAATATATATTGTAATTACTACAAAACAAAATTACTCTAATACTATTTAACCTCCCAGTTATATGCTATATACTGCATCATGCCAATTTAATAAAAAATGTTATTTAACAACAGTATCTTTAAGTTTCTGATAATATACTATTTCCATGTTTTGTACTCAAAAATAGTTAATTGTTCAGAATCTGAGGTAGTTTTTAAAGGATTTCCCTTTTTGTTAAGAACTTGCAAGGTTGAATAAGTTTGAAAAATACTTTCTTCTGAAATAAAAATTTTTGTATTGCATTATATAAATAAAACAATATATCTATAAACATTCATCCTCCTATGTCTCTATCTGGGTTTGTGATACTTTGGTGATAATATATTTGGCAAATTATTAAACTCATAACAATGGAAACTTGAAACTGTCATGCAAGGTGGTACAGAGGGTAAAGCATTTTATCTTTGTTGAGAGTCAGACCTAGACTCAAGTCTTTGCTTACTTTTTTTTTTTTTAAATTGTTATTGGATCAACTGGCCAAACTGGCAAGTGGATCATTGAGTTGGGCACGGAAATGAAAAAAAACTGGTTCTCTCTGAATGAATGATTTGACAGTCCGCACAACCTCGTGAAGGATAGAGCCTACTAACATCTTTGAGGGCAGCTATGATTTTTCTCTTTGACTTTTGTATTATTTTCAACCGTTGGAAAAAGAACTTTGATCATTTCACATTATCATATTTGTATGTCAGTGAATGGCAATTAGAATACTACTTGGGAAATATGCACTTAAAGTGCTGTTTAATAGAAGAATGAATTAGGCTATCCAGGCACTCCTGAAACCCTATCGTTTTATCAGAGCAGCAGCTAGAGGCAAAAACAAAATACTACACTGTTTTTTAAACGACTCTGTTGAACTGCATAATATCCTAAGCCCACCAATGTGCAAGTTCCATTTTGTCTCTTAATGATGCAAATCTAGATGGAAAATTTATTACATACTTGAGTTGCTTCAAGAAGTGCAAAGGTAACGCAGTCACAGCTTGCCACCCCCAGGAACTCCTACTTAAAATGAAGTCACAAGCAAGGCCTTTCTACTGTACAAAACTTCCCTTTTATAGGGAGTTTGCTTAAAAATGTAAGCAATTTCACAGATGGAAGGTCTGAGTAATTTCTTAAAGGTCATATTTCCCTCCAAAACGGATTTCCTTACGCTTACATGCTCATTATGCTGGGTAGAATATTTTACTTATTGTTCAATGTTGAACTTAAGGTTAAGATGACTTCTAAATTCTATAATTTTGCTGTCTGTAGCAGAGATCTTTAAATAAATAATTAACATGGCAATTTTCTTACCTTATTCTTTTTTTTTTTTTCAGTACTGGGGATTGAACTCAGGACCTTGCACTTGCCAGGCAAGTGCTTATTCTACTGAGCTATCTCCCCGGCCCCTTACCTTGTTCTTGTGCATGAACAGTAATCCAAGCCACACATAGTACAATGAAATGAGGGAGTAGTTTCCTAAGAAAGAGAAAAAGAAAACAATGGTTGGACATTGACAACATCTAATCCATATAAAGTAAAGTAAGCAAGATTAACAATTAAACTAATATTCTAATTCTAATTATGATCAAGGGCTCTGGATTCGAGTTCCTATTTTAGGATTTATTATGTGATCTGCACACTATCACTTCATGTCTCTGAGTCTTCATATGTTAATCTTATTTCATAAAGTCTCTTATAGATTAACTGAAAAAGTTCATGCAAAGCACCTAACGCTACACATAGCACGTAAGAACTTAGTAAATATGAACTAATGGGATATGGAATATTATTGATGTTATCATATATTACATCAAATTCCCATACATATGATTGATGTAAAGTAACAAAAATTATATTAAATAATGCAAATTACATCCACTACAGTGATTATAAGTTGATTGAACCACCTACTTATTTATGTAGATTAATGTTCATTTGTGAAAGCCATTTGGATATCATAGTTAAGTCATTTGTACAAACTTCTTGATTCTTTGGTTCTGAAAATAGCAATGGCCTGTAGTGTCAATGTTGAGCATTTTGATTATTAATTGCGAGTGTAATAGCTAACAACTACAAATAAAAATATTTACTCAAATTGATTGGCTATTAAGAAAAATATTGTGGCATTTTTTGTATAGTCAAACATTTTTGTTGGATGTTCTTATTAATTAGCTCAATCTACCTCCCAGATGAAGTATACACAATTTCAAGAAAGTTAGAGTGATCACGCTGAGTCTTTACTATTTCTTCCTAATTTAGACTCTGATTCTATTTTTATTTTAACTCAAAGGCTTTCTCAGATATTTCCGTAAAATGTTCTTCAAAGAGTGATTGCAAAGCCCCATAAATATTCTTTTTATTAAGTTCCTGGTGTATTTTTCTATTTATTGTGAATAAAATATCTCTGCTTTTATCAAATAGTATAAAGAGCATCTTAGTATAAGAAGGATATTTTTTTTTTCAAAGTTTAAGGCAATTATATAAAACTACTACTTTTCATATAATGGAACATAAATTTATATTAAAATGGTACTTTTCATTTTTATGCATGTGAAAATGAATATATATGACAAGTTTTTGATAGAATAACTGTCACTAACTCTACAAAATAAGCAACTTAAATTACTATGGAAATTTTAACTGATATAGGCAAAATGGTTGAATCATGTATATTAATAAAGCCTATAAGACATTCTCATATGTTATTCATTTAGATTAATGGTTCCCATATTACCTGAGAATTTTACACTAGGTCAGCAGTTTTAAAACTTTAGCTTTATATCAGAATCACTTGGAAAGTGTGTGACAAATTTCTAGACCTTGATGCTGGAGCTTCTAAATGGGTCAGGTAAGGCTCATGAATTTCCACTTACTACAAATTCCCATTTGCTACTGCTGCCACTGGAGAGCCAAACTGCAAGTACCACCACATGGGAATAGGCAGCACTCCAGAGTGATGGAATGCTCTTCTGTTTTGTGTTCTATTTTGCTTTTTAAATGGACTTGGTTGTTACAGGGTTTCACTATGCAGCTCAGACTCATAGTGATCCTCCTGTTTTTCAGCCTCTCCAGTGCTACAATTTAGCATAGGCCACTATACTCCAGACTTTGTGGCCAGCTCAGCGGGCCCTGGTGTGGGGCTGGCACGGCATGTGGTGCCAGGAATGGAACCATGGTCCCTGTGCTTGCCTAAGTTTGTCTAAGCTTGCCTAAGCAGATGCTTTAATCCACTGAGCTATCTTACTGGCCTCTGCTTTGGTTTTTAACTGGGGCTCCACACTGAAATCATCTGTGGAGTTTTGAAAAAACTACTAACATGCTTATTTATTTAGATTGCCTTTCCTTCCAGTATTATCCCCTCCCAGAGAGATTCTGATTTTAATATGTCCATTGTACATATATTTTAAAACACATATCATGTCATTCTAACGTGCAAACAAGGTTGAGGAACATTGTATGAGAGTAAAATGATTTCTCTATATAACATAAGTAAATATACATATAAGCTATTGGGCAAGCACTTAAAAATCAATATGACAACATTTAATAAAGGTCTAAAAAATAACCTATGATACTGATATCTGAGGATATCTAACAAAATTTGAAACAATGACTATAACCACAGTCCATATCAAGAGATGAAAAAAATCTAAAAGAGTTCAAGCAGGACAGAGAACCAAAGATCATACTTAGAGCAGTTAAGAGACTAATAACCATCCTAAGTGTCTTCTCTAGATGATTCTTAAGGAGCTACTCAACTTGGTCTTTATCTGAATGATATAATGTACTTTAAAGGAGTAACAGAGGTCTTTTTCTTTAGGATGGCTTTGAGATCCCTAGGATTATAATACATATCTTAAGCCTACTGATAATCATTCCTACAGATTCACTTTATTAATAGTAAAAGGTATTTATAAAGTATTGTTAATAGACAATTTTAATGAGTTTGTGGTTTTCTTTTAGATCAATTGCAAGGTATGAACTAATGTGAACAACACACATATGATATATACATCAATAATTTCAACAAATTCTACCATACTGTTTTACATGCCAAAACTTCTGTAAGCTATGACAGACTTACATATTCTGCTCTTTAATAAGGGCTAAATCCAAAAATAATCAAATTCCTGTTCTCCATACCTAAAATGAGCAGGGGAAAATAAATCTGATCACAGCAAGAGGGATAAAGTTGTATGATTCAAAAAGTAAAGCATTGTCAGTTGTATACAATGAATTTCTCAAACTGTCAATTCGTCTCAATATAACTAACCAATGTGAAGCATATTAGAGCCTTTGGTTAAATTCCACATGTTCAAGCAATTCGTGAAATACAAGGTGATAAATTCTTTAGGATCTCAGTTAAACAAAGAGCCTAGAGTCCAGTCAATAGAAAAAAAAAAAATGCACCTGAATTAGTCCTTCCTGGGACTGTAATAATACAGAAATTATTGAACTGATTCTTGCTAGCCTAGCAAAGTTCCCAGCACATACCAATGCTACATATGTTTAAATGAAGGAATGAATCAATCTATTTTAGGTCAGTAAGGCTGATAGGTGGCCTGAATTTTGAAGATTAAGTAGCTTCATCTAGCATACTGATGACAAGCTCAAGAAAAAGTGGGTCTCCTACCCCCCATTTCTTTAGCTAAGAAAGTTAACATGGTTTAAAGGCCTTTCATTTGCTGTTCTCTTTTCTCCCTGGAAACTCTAGTTTGAGCCACTTTTCTCAAATGTGTGCTCCAACCAGCTTTCTATTAGAGCCTCAGGGACACTGTACTCTCTGGGCTCTGAGCTTTTTAATGCTTCTTGTTTAGCAAAGTCTATGACCTTTCTACATAGGTTTCATCTAGATTTGGTTTCCTTCAGTTGCCTCTCCTTCCAGTATTGTCCTTTCCTGCCTTCACCACCTCGCCAGCCTCATTTGGTTACACTTGTTTCATTTAGTATGTCCTTAGTTAGGCTGCATACACTTGGAAGGTGGCAGTGGTGGCAGTCATTTTTCACATTCCTTGTATCTCTTACAGTCTACAACGACGCTAGGTACATGGTGAAAGGTCAGTAAACATCTATTGAATGAATAACACAATGGTAGGCTTTTAAGAGAATGAAATGCAGTGGTCTTTATTTCACCTCACATAGAGATGCGAGTTCTAAAATATCAGTTGCAAGGCCTACCAAGGAAACTAAATGAGATTTTTCTTCTTTAGCTTCATAGATTACCAAGGAAAATGTTTAAACAATACTCAAAATTCCATTACATAAATTATATTTTTTTCTCCCTGAGACATCAGTTTATTTGAAACACTTGAAAACAAAGATAACTGTGACACTTTTAAAATAGAAATGTGTGCAACTAGAAATAGATTTATTTAAAAAAAAGGGGGGGGCTGGGGAGATGGCTCAGTGGAATAAGTGCTTCCCTGGCAAGCTCAAGGGCCTGAGTTCTAATCCCCGGTTCCGCAAAAAAAAAAAAAAAATATAGATAGATAGATAGATAGATAGATAGATAGATAGATTTATGCTAAAATTTGTTGGTTTTGATGTGTTGTGGAGGTAGTGGTTGTTACAGAAACCCTTTAATTACCATGAAAGAGTCTACCTGGGTTATTTTCTGATGTATGTTACATCCATATATCTAACATTAGATTTTTTATTAAATCCACAACCACATTCGTCAACCTACTTAAAAGCAGCCCCGTCAAAGAAAACGTTTGTAAGGATTCAGTTTTAAAATATAAATGTTTCTGGGTGACTAATCAGAGCTATGATTCTAAAAAGCTGCTCCTGCTCTTGCAAACAGCTCACCACAAAAAGCTGGTGGAAAATGAAAACCTCAGGGTTCTCATTAGGACTCAAGGTTTCATTCAGTGGCCTGACATTATCATCAACTAATCAGCTGCCTCTTCCTCGCCATTCAGCCTTTCCCAAGGGTTGGTGGTATTTTTCAAACTGAAGAAATCAATTTCGGTTTTTTTGTAAATCGGGTTGTTTTTTTTTCTAGAAACATTTTCTTTGTCCCATTACTACCCTTTCTCTGTCCTGTATGCGTGTGGTTGGAACTGTACAATCTGATATAATTCTGAGTTGCCCTTAATTCTCTGCAGCCCATCCCCACCGGTTTCTGGAATGGAACAAGTTTGTTGGATCAGGAGCTATCCGGAGGCTGCAAGCGCCCGGCTGATGGGCCCTTGGAGAGAAGCACCATCGCCAGGATCTGCTCCACAAGCGTTCTTTTCCCGTTCACGGGTGTGATTTTTCCTCAGGAGTTGCTCCGGTGTAATCGCCTCTATTTGGTTTTTCTGCCTCCCTCCCCCCAATCATCTGGACCCAATTTACAAACCCCAAACTGCCCAAGAATTTATGCAAGGCCCTTTCTGGGAGCGTCTGGAAGGCAAGTGTAAACCAGACAAGACAGAGGCCAGGAGCCTAGATGTGCTTTAATCTACGAGGTCGGTCACGGCTACTTGGGGAGAATTAGTCAGCCACCGGCCCAGCAGGGGAAGCTGGGGGCCCGCGGCCGCCCTGCGGGCCCTGGGTCCCTCTGCATCCTCCGGGATCGGGGGAGACGCGTCTGTTCCCTCTCAGCCGGGAAGGTCCTCAGGAAAGGAGGTTCTGCCTCTGTCTCCGGGCCACGGCCCTCTGCACGGCTTTGGAAGCCGCGCGCTCTGCGCTTCCCGGCGCTCGGGGCCGGGGCAGGAGCTGCACGCGGCCGGGAACCACGTGCGCACCCAAACACGCCCCGCCCCGGCCCGGCCGGCCGGCCCTCGCTCCCCTGCCCTCCCCTCCGCTCCCTTCCCTCTCTCCCCGGAGGGGTAGATGCTCCGCAGGGAACCGCCGCTGCCTCGGCGCCCCTTGGCCAGAAGCAAATGTGTGACCGCGCCGCGGAGACGGTGCCGTCGGCGAGGACCGCGCACCCTCTAGTCGCTCTTCGGCCCCCTAAGGGGACCTGG
>NW_004524685.1:3645475-3650021 GCF_000260255.1 Octodon degus | reverse complement strand
CGCTCGCGACGCTGCAGTCTCAGGATGCGCGCCCCGAGGAGCACCGGGAAGGACCTGAGCTGGGACCCTCGGCGAGGAGAGCGCTGGGAGGGCGCGGGGACGCGGGCGCCGGCTGGTGGTCGCGTTCGCAGCAACTGAGAGCCGCGGTTTTTCTCCGACCGAGGAGGACGCCGCAGTGGGGAGGCGCGGACCTCAGCTCTGAGCCCGCGGGGCGGGCGGTGCAGGGGGAAGTGGGGCTGGCTGACGCCGGGCCGAGGCTACTTACGTTTTTGCGGTGGGGGAGACCTTTCCACGCCTTGTCCTGTGGGCTCCTAAATGCATTTGTATGCATTTGTCCGTGCGGCCAAGCGCTCACGGAAAACAGAAGCCAACTCCCAACTGTTACGGGTGCAGGTACTGTCCATGAAAAAGGAGGAAAAAAAATCACGTGAAAACCATGCTCCAAACTCGCCACAAGAAAAAAATTAAAAAAAAAAAAAAAAGAGGGGGCGGAGACAGCACCCGAAGGGAGGACGCAGAGGCTTCCCGCTGCCTCGATCGGAAGGAACGAGCAGGGTTGCGTCCCCGGGAGCAGGGCGAGGAGGAGGCGCCGGCGGCCGCGGGAGTCGGCTGTGAGTGCAGCCCTGGAGTTCTCTTGCGGTTCAGAAGCGACTCTCTGACTCCAGTGGAGCCCTCAGCTTTGGACCTGGGGGTGGGGGGTGGGGGGTGGGAGATAGGGGAGTCCTTGCAAACGGCTGCCGACCGAACGTTTGTCAAGCGCACACACCCACTTCGGAAATCGAGTCAGGCGAGGAGACCAGTGGCAACTGCGGACCTCGCCGGCGTGGACTGCGGCCGGCTGCCTCGCCTGGAAAAAGAGGAGCCAAGCAAATCCGGCCGGTGTTAAATTTCACCGCTCTCTGACTTGCGATGACATCACCGCACAGTGCACACCTCCCGCTCGGCCCGCAGCTCCCCACCCAGCGCCCTCCCGGTCCCCAGCCTGCGGGTCCGGCTGAGCGGCAGCCGGCTCCGCAGCGCCCTAACCTTCCCCGTCGCGGCGCTCCCAAATGCATGCGTTCCTCCCGCGTACCTCCCAGCCCGTCGTTCACTACCTGCACCCACACCTCCTGGATTTCTACTTAGCGGAAACCTTCATTCTCCGAACTTTTGCTTTCTTTGCAGGTACCCTTGAGGGGCAAAGCGCCTTATTAACCGTGATGGTTCTGGTTTCCACCTTTACTCCCTTCACACTCTCCTTTTAGATGGCTCTCTTGCTACTTCTACTGATTTTTCTTTCAGCTAAGCCACCTTTCCGCCTGCCTTCTTGGCCCTTTATCTGCCTACTTACAAGCTCCTGTCACTGCCCTTGCCATGCACAAGCATGCTGACACACCGCAGCCTTACCAACTCGAGTAGTTCCCCAGTATTTGAAAACAGATTTCCACTTGCACAGTTCCCTGTCTCCCCACAGCCCTGTCACACTTAGAAGTCTATCTAGTGATGTTTTGCAAAAATAAGAAAGCCAGAAGTTCTGAGGTTGTAATTCTATCTTCCTTGTGAAGCCTAGAAATCCGGGAGAGTGTTTTACTCTTCCATTGTTCTAAGCATCATTGTTATTTGTATTATCTAAAATACCTCCTTACCTGTCTGTTGAATGAATGAGTAACCGCTGTCCATTAAATATGATTTCTCCAAGTTTTTCTCATCTGTTCCGTGTCATCAATATCGAGTGGCCATGTCACGTGATGGAAGGGATCCCACATTACACACATAAAGGTCAAAGTGATCTTTTTGATGAATGAAAATATTCTCAAGCCAAGTAACTATTTTACTCCAAAATGATAGAACTTAATTTATTTCCTCTCTCAATTTTTCAACTTTTTAATTTTAGTTTTACACTTATAAAAGTTGCATTTATTAAAAAAATCTTGCAGAAACAGTACAGAGTCCCGCAGGCTGTTTCCTCCACTTTCTCTAATCTTAGCATCTTATCAAATTACAGCGATCAAAATCTGACAATTACCACAGGTACAACACCAGCGCCCAATTTATAAATCTGATTCAGTGTTTGTCAGTATTTCCAGGACTATCCGTTGGCCAGAACCTTACCCAATATCCTACAGTCTGTTTAGTTGGTTAATTAGCAGATATTAAATTGTTACATTTCTTTAGTGTCCTCCCACCTGTGACATTCTTACCTTTTTTTGTCTTTTGCCTCAAATTTTTAAATTAAAATCATTTTTAAAATTTATTTGGTATAGGGTCTGCTACACAGCTCAGACTCATAGTGGTCTTCCTGTCTCAGCCTCCCCAGTGCTGGAATAACAGGTGTGTGCCACCATGCCTGGTCTCAGTGGTTGGCATGGTGCACCCTGGGTTCCAGGGCCAGCACAGCATGCAGTGCCAGGGATCAAATCCCAGTCCTTGTGCTTGTCAGGCATGCAGTTAGACCACCGGGCTATTTCCCCAGCACTGCCTGGAAGTTTTTGAAGAGCAATGGGCAGTCATTTTCTAGGTTCTACCATTTGAGTTTGTGTGATGTAGTCTTATGATTGAATTCAGTTTGCGTATTGGGTTGAACATTTGGCTGAAGTGATGTCATCCCCCTCTCAGGGCATCATCTTGGGGTAGGGGATGTTGGCATGCCATATCCCTAGTGATGCTAACTTGGATCACACTAGGCATCCACCTCAAATGTCTCATTACTATGAAGTCTCTCCTCAGTTTTTGTAATGAAATTCTCCTAGCAACTAAGACCATGGGAAATGCTGCATGGAAATGGTCATTCTTAAGAGACCTTAAATTCTGCATCTTTGGCTTTTTTTGTCAACTAAAGGACAGGTAATTTGGTTTTATGGAAACTGATAGTTTAATTTATTAGTTTAGTAACTACTATTTTGGAAGTTCTTAAATAACCTTTCTATGAGGCGTCACAGGTATTTGCATATAGACTAGTTAGAGGAAATGGGACCCATAGGATGAAGAAGATGCCAAAGGGCATATATGGGGCTGGAGGGATGGCTCAGTGGTCTGAAGCACCTACTTAGAACAAGCTTGGCAAGTTCTAAGGGACTGCGGTTCAATCCCCCAGCACCACATGCCAGCCAGGCCTGCCCCCTGGTGGGCTGAGCTGGCCACACACACATATCTCTCTCTCTCTCTCTCTCTCTCTCTCTCTCTCTCTCTCTCTCAAATAAATAAAAAAAATTAAAAAAAAAGGGCATATATGCCCTCACTATTCATTCAGGGAAAGAAGGCGTATGCTCAGTGGAAGATAAGCAGTGGAAAGGCTTAAAGGCCATAGACATTATATGATGATAGACATTGGCACAGGTCAAATTGATCAATACAGATTAGCAAGACAACCTGAGATTTTGCAAGGCCATGTAAGGCAAAGAAGATTTACATCGGTGGAGAGGAGAAAGATAGTTTCTGAGTAAACAAAGAGTAGAATAATAGTAAACAGACGGAGGGGAAAGAAATATTCATGAAAGAAAGAGAAGATTCATTGTATTGGCTTAGAAGTTGACATTACATTGGACAAGTTGAGAGTCAACTACACATCACCATTGCTATAGGCAATAGGAAATGAGCTGAAGGCTTGCAAACTGATAAATGATCATGTTCCAAAGTTTCATTTTAAAACAGCTTGGCAGTATCAGATACCAAGACTGAAATAATGACAACAAAATAAATGAGATGTTGAGGTAATGTTAATATAGTATCTTGAAATACAGGACAAACTGTGGGAAAAGAGAATCTTTGATGAAATGAATCAAGATTTGCTAAGTGGTTAGATTAAGGGAGAACACATAGATGAAACAACAAGCCTGAATGATAAAGGAATTTCTGGCTGGGAGATAGCTTGGTGGTCTAAGTGCCTGCCTGGTCAGCGCAAGGTCCTGAGTTCGATCCCTGATACCATATGCCTGTGGGCCCCAGAACTCTGTGCTGGCCCTGAAACCCAGCATGATTGCACAGATCTGTAATCCCAGGGCTGGGGAGGGAGGCTGGGACAAGAGGATCAGGATCACGAAGAGTCCAAGCTGTGTAGTGAAACTC
Source organism: Octodon degus (assembly GCF_000260255.1). Lineage (NCBI taxonomy): Eukaryota > Metazoa > Chordata > Mammalia > Rodentia > Octodontidae > Octodon > Octodon degus. The sequence goes on along the minus strand of NW_004524685.1, from coordinate 3,645,977 downwards.
TGTACCAAAGAAATAAATAACTTTTGAAAGAAAATTTTATAGGCCAATGTCAAATGGGAAGATAAATAATGTAGAGTGAGACCTTACTTTTGTGATCATGGTAGGACATTCTTCTGAAACTGTCCAAAGAGCTTTTGGAGTTGGAAGCTAGCAAGCATTCAGGACAGATGACAGAACTAGTTTTGTATTTCTTCATCATCTATACAGAGTAGTATTGAAAGCTTTAACAATGGATTCTATGCTGAAAGAAGGGACTTTGAAAAAGAGAACTAGGGCTGGGGAGATGGCTTGGTGGTCTAAGTGCCCTCCTGGAAAGCACGAGGACATGGATTCAATCCCCGGTACGGCATGCCACACTAGCCCTGGAACATAGTTGCACATGTGTGTACAATAAGCACTGGGGAGGCTGAGACAGGAGGATCACTACAAGTCTGAACTGCCTAGTGAGACCCTGTTGCAAATAAATAAATACATAAAAGATATTTTTTAAAAAGAAGGAAGA
>NW_004524685.1:3643349-3644290 GCF_000260255.1 Octodon degus | reverse complement strand
GAATAAATAAAAAACAAAAATAAATAATGCTAAAACAATTAGAGTTAAGGAAAAATAGCCTTTAATGCTTCATGCTAAAAAACCAACGTAAATTCTGAATACATTAATTAGCACTAAAAATACTAAACTCGTTGAGGATTTAGAAGTAAATATAAGCGAAAATCTCCTTTAGAGGTAAGGAAGACCCTTCTAGGAATTAAAACAAGACAAAAACAAAAATGTTACTTTTGTTGTTAAGTATTTTGTTTAAAATTATTAGTTTATTTATCAAATATTTAACACTTTACTCCAGGCACCATACTAGGAGGTGGAGAAAATCACCACCTCATGTCTGCTGTTGAAGACTCTTGGCTCCAGGCAAATAGGATCATTTTTGGATCATTTTCCAAGAATTTTGGTCATATGTTTTTATTTTATTTATTTTTTCTTTCTTTTTTCATTTGATGTGTTTAGTCCAAGGGCTCACTAAGCAGCGTGGACTCCTAGAGATCATCTGTTTTCATCATTTCCAGTGCTGGGATTACTGGCCTGTGCCACCACACGGGGACTCTGTCACCAGCTCAGCGGGGTGGGGTGGGGTGGGCACCACATGCAGGACTGGGGACAGAACCCTGGTCCCTGTGCTTGCCAAAGCAGGTGCTTAATCTGCTGAGCTATCTCACCAGCCCTCATATGTTTTATTTTTTAATGTGGAATTTCAGGAATATGTGAAGATTTTTGATAAATAAGAAAATGATTAATATAGAACAGAGAAATGGGCAAAGGGAAAGCCCAACTTACATAAGAAAAAATAAGATTGGCCCAAAATATATTAAAAATATTTAGTGCAAGGTCCTGAGTTCAATCCCCGGTACAGAAAAAAAAAAATTTAACCAACTCAATTAAAAATGCAAATTAACATAATGAAATCTCATTTTAAAATTAAGCAAATGAATTTTTTT
>NW_004524685.1:3641365-3642556 GCF_000260255.1 Octodon degus | reverse complement strand
AATGTGGGAAATAGTGCAAAATCTTGAATAAAACATCACGGAAGTAAGGCTGTAGCAATGCCAGTGATGAATCTGTTTAATGAAATGTACTGTCATGTTTTGTTAAGTCTTCAAAGGAGATAGAAACAATGGGATAGATTCCTTGTTAAACTTTTCAGAAAGAAAAAGATTCCTTTGAGCCACTAGAGTGCAGTGATTCTGTTAGTGATAATGAAAGTCATCCTACATAATAATCTTCTCTTGTCTCCCTCATACCAGCCATGAAGGCTTTCAAAGGTAAGTGCAGGTTAATTTGTTTATTTTCCTTTGTATTTTGTATTGTCTTTATTATTTTATATTATAGTAGTATCGATACAGGGAAACCTCCAAATTACACAGGATAAAAACTGATCTCCCAACCTAAAAGGTACCTGGGATGAGTCTGTGTTCTCTAAAACCGAAGAATGAATTTTAGGAACAAACGGAGGTTATGAGCTGAATATATTTATTGAGGGAAGGAAAGTTCCTACCCCAAAGAGGAACAGGAGGGGGGCCCAAGCCGGTTGTCCCCAGGAAGCTGTCTCTTCCAGGGACTTTTATAGAGGAAAACCACGTGATGAGGTGGGTCTAAGGTGGAGGAGAAGACATGGGAACTGGCTTAGGTGGACATGAGGTAGGATAAAACTATGGTCAACCAATTAGATTATAAGCACCATTGCTTAGGTAAAATTGATTAAATCCAGTACCAAATGGGAAGTGAGTCATGTGGGACAATGTCTGTTCCTGTTGGAGGTTGAGTTAGTGACTCATTTGGACTCTTTCAAGGTGATTGATACCTATTTAGAATATCAATCCCTGATGCCCATCCCTAGTGAAGTATGTAGCTGTATTTCCTTATTTGTCTTGGTCTTGAGGTGTGGTTCACACATGAGTGTCTGTCTCTTCCAAATTGCAAAGTCACCTTGTCTTCCATCTTGTCTCCTTGAGGGTCTGGCCCTATCTGACTGCCTATAATATTTCTATCTCATTCAGCTGCCTACAACAGTATAATCATTGTTAAACGAATAATTTTGGGTTATGGAACAAATCACGGAATTTCCATTATTACTTATAATGAAATGAATTATGCTCACAAACTAAGATTTTACTGATAAAGATGATTATTACAATATTATTGTATATATAAATAACTTAATTCTAGTATATGAATAT
>NW_004524685.1:3638532-3641255 GCF_000260255.1 Octodon degus | reverse complement strand
TATATATCATACATGTTTTCTTCTTCTGAAGTGTGCATACATTTTTTGGCTGACTCTTGTGCACTTGGAAAGAACAAGAATGACATAATTGAAATTCTGTTTAACTATTTATTGAATGAGTATATGAATGAATGAATAACTAAGTAGTGAAATACATACGAAGTGATGAGATATGTCCTAGCTCCATGCCAAAGTTCTAAGACCAACAATTATGCAGATAAGGGTATATCTATCACTCTAGGGAAGCTTCTAACATCTAGAAACAAACTCTAATAAGAAAAAACAACAGGTAGAGCTGATAGAAATAGTGAAGGACAAGTTGTAGTGTGATAGAGAAGAGAGAAATGGATTGGGATGAACTCTAAAAAGACATATATTTTGAAAATGTTTACTGTATTTCCACCCAAATTCCTTTATAGAACTCTTATATAGAGCCATTTTGGGAGAATAATAGGTATTTTAGAAGTGAAAGGAAAGTTTCTATCCAGATTTCTTTTTTTTCTGAAAGGAAAGTTTCTATCCAGATTTTTTTTTTTTTTTCTGAATCTTCTCTGGCAGTTTGCCATTTTTCATATGATAAAATTCTACTCCAAAGTGTTCAGAAAAAAATTTTAACTTCACATTTTATGAGAGTACAATACTGTTCTAGATGTACATAAGTAATTTTAAAATACATTGAAGACATACCAACAGTCGTTTGAGGTCATATTGCACACCAAATGTTATCTCCTCATATAAAAATATATTGCAAAATATGCGAGAGGACATTGCATGTATATAAAGATAAAGGAGAAATTTGAGTCATATGAAAAATATAACTACTGGACCCCTGAATCCTCTGGGCTGCCCACTACAACTGTCATCCTAAGTCACAGCTTCTAACATTCAAAAGAATTTTAAAACAATTTTCTTTTTCAGAATTAATATTTAAAGGCTAATGTAAAAGAGTACAGTAAGGGTTATACTATTTCTTTCCCCATTGAAAATAAATCGTTGGGCTTTTTGCTTCAAACATTCTTTATTTCTCTGGTCAATCTGCCCAGGACTCCTTTGAGGCTCATCTAGGTCTTCGGAAAGAGCTGTCCCGTCTCAGATCTCTCTGTGCCAGCCGGATCTATCCACCACAGTTGTTTCCTGGCAGACCTGAAAATAAGACCATGTGATTAATAGCAGGAATCACCATAACTGTGCTTGATTCCATTGGATTTCATCCACTAAGGAACAGGAATACAAATGATTATATTTGACCTTCTTATGCTCTAAAATAAGATTTCCTACGTGGTCCCAATTTTATTCATTCTAAGATCTCATAGGCTTTCAGATTGGCAACAATTCCAACATGAAATTTTCAAAATTTGTCCTTTGAATTGCACCGTCTAAAATTATTTTTCCTGACATACAATGCTTAAGTCTTTAACATTTGCCATGATATGGTACATTTTGTTTCTTTGTTCCAGCAGAAACTGAAACTTATAGTAACCATGTCAGCTAAAATAACATAGTGTTATTTCCCAGCCTTCTGTTCTGTTTTATGTTTGCAGACAGATTATTACACCTGTATTTTTCCTCTGTGTGTGTGTGTGTGTGTGTGTGTGTGTGTGCGTGTGTGTGTGGTATGACACATGCACAATTCAAGAACAAATTCTTCCTCTCTTATTGCTGCTCTTTCCTCAAGTCTCCCTATTCAGCTCATGTCTCCACTTTTTAGTTTATGAAATAAATTGACTAAACGGTATAGTCGGATAATGTACAAATCAATTAAACTGCTGATGAAATTTAATTTTTGAAGCCTCTATAATGCTTTCTTAAATTAAGAGTTAAATTATCAACAGATCAATTTGTGTCAGTATTGACCGAAGTAATTGAAATCAAGAAACACCTTGATGTTAAACTGCTCCCAAATTAGGAATTTAGGGTGGTTAGCTGTCCATTGTGATTGCTGATCTTTTTTTTTTTCCCTAGGGTGTTTTGTTTTTCTGAAAGTTTCCTAGCCTCATAACCACTGTAAGTGGTTATATTGTTTTCCTATGCCTTGGACTACAACAATATATTATGGAATACATATTCAATGGGAAACTATTTCAGCTTTCATTAGTGCTAGCCCAAAAGTATAGAGCATTGCTTTGCTTAAAGAAATACTAAATGTGGATAGAAAAGACTGAGGGAACACATGAAATGGAAAGAATTAGAGTATGCTTTCAAGAGTAACCAGACTAATTCTAGAAGAGATGGATGTCTGTCCTAAAAATTTTTGGTTTTAGACTTTGGTTTGAATAAAATGCAAGAGAAACATTATCGGGCAACAGTTGGCTAACATGAATTTTTTCCCCAATCAGCATTTTACAAAAGAAAGCTTGTGAGATGAGAGATCTAAGTTCATGTGCCAGATTTAGATAAAAGATAGTACTTAAACATTAAGAAAGTATATATGTTAAAGGTGGTATTTATACATGCCGTGCTAGCCCCGCCCCTGCACACACTGAGCTCGCAATTAAGAGTTGGGGTGTGGTGGTGCACGCCTGTAATCCCAGTGCTGGGGAGGCTGAAAACAGGAGGATCACTACGAGTCTGAGCTGCATAGTGAGACCCTGTACCAAATACATAAATGAAAAAAAAAAGTGGTAGCTTTAATATTGTTATGTGGGGATGGCCAAATGGCTCAGCAGATTAAAGAGCCTGTAAACAGGTGCAGGGGGCAGGGGTTTGATCCCCAGGCCTGCCGT
>NW_004524685.1:3618529-3638127 GCF_000260255.1 Octodon degus | reverse complement strand
AGTGCAGTGGAGTGACCTGAGCCCAATATGGAATCAAATCCTAGCTTTGCCATTTAGAAACAATGAGACCTCAGCACACACACTGTTTATTTTATTTCAGCTTTAGTTTCCCTGTTAGAAAAATAAAGATAATTCTACCATGTTCACAGGGGTTCTGTAAAGGTTAAATTAAATACTGATATCGTGTAAGATACTAAAGAGTTCCTGACACAGAGCACCTGCTCAGTAAATGCTACTGTCCTCCAGTCACCCTTTAAAGTGTGCAGTTTAGCTAATGAAATAAACTTAAAGACAAAGTTACAGTTACAAACCTATGGAATAGCAGAGGGACATTAGGACTACAGATCTTTCTGATAATAATAACAACAACACTAGTGACATCATAATTACTGCCACTGTCACTAGGTACTATATTCTTTGGTAATTGATTGATGACACTTTAACATTTAAACAACCTACTTCAGCAAGTACATGATTAGGAAATTGGGTCAATATATCAAATAAGAAACCTCTGTCTTCCATCTCATTTAAATGTACTCATTTAGAACTCTTACAAAATTTACTCTGCAGGCAGGGAGTTAAAAACTAGCCGCAGAGAGGAAAAAGGCTGTCTGCCTAGTTTCAAGGTCCAAACTCAGGACAATCAGAAATGGCCCTGTTTTCATTTGAAAACAAAACAAAACAAAAACAAATGCTACAATTACTTAAGCTATCAGCGTAAATCCAGATGTATTTCCTTCCAAACCTCTCCAAATGGTAACAATTATTGGTTTTAATGTTGCTGACTTGCCACTAATTAAGGCCTGTATTTATATCCTTAAAAATTAATATGTAGCTAGTTAACATGTGACACATAGCTAAACATAGTTAAACATAGCTAGTTAACATGTGACACAGACATGTCCAGTTGGTGTGTGCCTCAGGTTCAACCATTTAATCAGGTATTAATAAGCAGGAGCTCCATGTGCCAGGAGAAATTATTTCAGTAACACAGACACTACTGAATACTGATAACAGTATATCTAAAATGTGAGGGAAAGAAAACCCTTCATGTCCTTTATTAATTTCAATATTTTGGAAACACTGAAGAAAACTGACAATGTTCATACAAGATATATTTCCTTATAAATAAATACAAGATATATTTCCTTATAAATGAGTTGATGTTGATCCAACCTCTAGAGGAGTTAATTAAGTGATCCCCCTGTCACATGCACACATACATGCTCACATCCACCACCACCATCACCATCCTACACACACACACACACACACACACACACACACACATGCATGCATAGTTCTGATTATGTGAAGCCAGTTTAAATTCTGAGAGTTTAAGAAGTTCTGAGAGTGACAATCTCCCTGTTGGACGGAGCTGGCGAAACTGATGAATCAAAGGAATGTATATCAATACAGAGTCTCTGAATTTTAGCAAGGTATTTGACTAGATTTGTATGATACTCATATGGAGAAAGTTGAGAGACATGTATTTTTAAATAATAACATAAGCCAAAGAATGTTAATGTCGCTACAGGTGTCACTTATGAATAGATGTGAGTCTACATAGGTATTTTTAGCACACATAGAGTTCTGGTGTTGACTGTTTCCAAGTCAAAGATTTTAAATTCTTCAAGTTCCTGGATGAAGATTGAGAATACTGATCAAATTAGAAATGATACAATATTGAGACTGACCTGAGCTGAATGTTTTGTGCTGGAGCTCAACATTAAAGGAGAGTGCAATCTTGAAATCATAGATTATCAATATGTGAAACTAGAAAAGCATGCTGATTTCTGAGGAACAGCAAAATCTTTGGGCCTGACAGCAGAAGAGGAGCTTAGGAGGCAAAGCAAAAACAGAATATGCACAAAGGTGAAATCTATAATGAAATCTCAATATAAAATAACTTTATAAAAATTACAGCTGTGAAAAAAAATAGGGGAAAGATCCTCTCATTGAGTTCCTAGGGCCTGGGGTTGTTGCCAGAAGTGGGTTAACCACTGGATGTTATATGAAGAGGTCTATTTTCTGGAGGAGATTTTGTTTCCATGCTAATGAAAAGAAAAATGTGCGGTCTCATCATAAAACAAGGTGCATTAACAAAATGCTGGGAATTCTTTACTTGCTTAATACTTGAGTTCTCTAGGACTGATTGAATTCATTAAGGAGAAATACATGAGTATTTTTCAGTTTTCCAAGTCAGGGGCCAGGCATATCCCACTCAGAAATGGCTGAAAATATTTTGGGAATTTAAGCCAAAATTATAACTGTGATTCTCTTATAAATAATGCTTGCTGAAAAACTCGTATTTAATAGCCAAAACACTTTGGTTCCAGGAAGATGAGTAAGAAAACTTGCCAGCACTTTGGAAGACAGCTGTCCCTATGTCCAAGGAATGCCTCGTGTGTGTTACAGTTCCATTTATAATTCTTAAATATGAATATGGGAACACAATGAATAAAGAAGAGATGAATAAGAACACAAACCAGGATTGCTTTTGCTCTCTGTCCCAAATCACAAGGTTCACAGAATTTCAGGGAAATGAAAAACATCAAAGTAAAATCTCTCCAAAGAGCATGTTGATAAATATTTCATTCTCCAGCTGGAAGGAGAAAGCAACCTTTGCCTCTCAGTCTTCTGTTTGGGTCTGTAGCTCATAATTAGGCCCACCCACCTTATGCTGCTGACTGACAGCACAGCTGTGTTTCCTCAGACAAGGTCGGCTCCTGAGCCCCACCAGAGGTGGATGACGTTCAGATCACTGGTTAATGTAGTCTTATTGCTGGTCTCCAAGGAATGGTACCTGGCTTTCCCAACAAATGTGAGCAACCTGGGATCATTTCTATAGTCTACATGTAGGCAAAGCAGCTCAGGATTGAAGGTACAGTAGTAATTCTTCTTGTCTCAAGGCCTGAATTTTTCATTTTTGGGAACCTCCAAATCCGTGTAGAATGAGAAATTGAGTTTTCAGCAAAAACAGTACCAGTCTAATATCCTTGCCATGTCAGACAATGAGAATTTGAATCCTGAATTCTACTTCTTTCATATATTAGATGTATCAGCGTAAATATCTTTGCTTCTGTTTTTTATATGTTCAGTGAAATTATTATGAGGATTAAATGTGTTATAATTCATAAAGTACTCAGAAATGTTCAATAAATATAGGCAGGATATGCTGGGCTTCTGTCTGCATAGATTTAGAGAAGTCCTCAAATCAATTGATCTTATTGATGAATGGGCAGAGGAAGAGGATTAAGTCTGCTGAACAATTAACCTTTAATTTGCTAACAAATTAAAAGTTCAAAACCTAAATAGATTACCTCACTCATTGGACCTCTGTGTGATCACCTTTCACGTCCTTTCTCCAGGGTGTGGGATCTACAGACTTTCCCTTATGAGGAGCTGTTCATGACCTAGGGACACCTCTGACCTCTCCACCAAGCTGGCCTAGTGGGGTCACTGAGTTCAGGTGGTCAGAAGTTTGGGAGCCGGGGAAAGCTAGTTGCCAAGAGCTGACATCATTGGATTCACTAACTCATGGTTTTAACCCAAGCACCTTTCTATTTTAAGCTATCCCCATCATTACCAAATGATGAAAGCCTAGAGCTGGAAGACATCTGTGATTATTACCAAAACTATCTAACCAATTAACTAACTAGCTAACTACACACACACACACACACACACACACACACACACACGAATAAATCCAGAATAAATAATATATATTAGTACCAAATCTAACTCTCTCTCTCTATACATATGTATGTATATATTTATTCAATATTTCTAAATCAATTAGTGGTAGAGGACTAAAATTCACTCCTCATGATCCAGTGGTCCAGCCTCTCATTCATAACTCTTTTGCCCAGCAAATTTCTTAAACTCTTAAAATGTGGAAGACACTGAAAGTGAAGAAGTGAATAAATCACAGTCCACAGTAATCCTATGTTTTAGTGCTTTTCCTAATCTAACTACTTAAGAAAAATTTCAAAATAGGTTTTATTTTTATATTTCATTACTTTTCAATCAGAACCCAACTTGTGACATTTAAATAAAAATAACTTCTAAGCATAAAATTGTAACAATGTTATTTAAATATTTTCTAAACATACAGGTGTGAATGTCTGTATATAGTTTTAAATAAATATTAAAGTCTGTTGAGTGACTAACAAGAAAAATATTACTATTAGATGCCTAGACATTATTATCTGAATTGTGGATGAATTGATTTTTTTCCAAATCAAATATGAAATCATCAACTCAGGATGATTAGAAGAAAAATGATGTAATAAAATCAACTTTTAGATAGCTATAGCATTTTGAATTTCCTGATAATTTTCAAATGTTTGCTTAGAAATGGCCAAAAGAATTGAAATGAAAGATAACAACATTCCACAACAGTTCTTAGAAATCACATATCTAAATATTTATAAATCCCCCCCCCACTGCCTACATTACTTAGAGGAAAATTACTTTGAGAAGAAAGCTCTACTTAACAAAGCACTCAGTATTTTCTTTTTATGAAAAAAGCTACATCATTCCAACACAGAGAACTTTACTTGGGAAAAATTCAGCAATACAGGAAAACTTCATGAACTCTTTTGGTACTGATCACCATCATTAATTCAAAGAAGTTGTCTTCTTGTTGAAAGATGATAATCAATGGCTACTAAAAATAAACAAAAGTCTGGTAATTATTAGCAAGTAGTTAAACATAGGACATATTAAAGGTGCTGATAGTGGCAAGTTTAGTTCTACTCATTTAATATACTTAAAATTGATCATCACTTGCGTATGCACGAACTATTCTTCCAGATTATTTACCTTCACATATTCTCTTTGAATTGTGAAAACTAGATACATATAGTATTCATTTTGATCCTTCTTAGAGTTATTTTAGAAATGAAACTGAGATAGTAAAGAAAATGTTTACTTCCAAAGTGACCTGCCAAAACCGTGAACTTCCATGTTTCCTTCTTCCCTCCCTCCCTTCTTTCCTTCCTTCCTTCTCCTCTACCTCCCTCTTTTTCTCCTTCTTCCCTCCCTTTCTTTCTCCCTACCCCCTTTTTTCTGAGTGAATAAGCATCTATTTAATTGATGGTGAAACTATTTCTATTCGTTTCATCTACCCTCCATACGTAGTGCATCTTGGCTACAGTAGGCAGATGTAACTGTGCCACACACAGTGTTCAAGTGAAATTCAACCCCTTCAATGTATCAACCACAAATAGGGCAGAATTGAAAGAACATACACAGTAATGATGAGTAGATCTGGGTGTTCCTGTGGGTTAGGGAATCAAAGCAAAAAATTAACGTTGCGTCTTTGTACAAGGCTGTGCCATCACAATTTCACTAGAAGTTTAGCTTTTACCAAATGTAAAATAAAGGAAAATTAAGGATGATATTGTAATACTCTTTTGGAAAAGTTGAGTAGCCACTGAAAGATGGAAATTAAACCATATCCACTTCTGCGTAGTTTCAGGGAAGGTTCTTGCTTGCGTCCAACTGTAATGTTCCTTATAGGTAGTTTACAGCAACTTGGAACCAACAGTCCAGTGTTTGTATCTTCTGTCTTCCCTGCTATAGGCATTATAGATGCATAGTGATATATATTAATTTGAATTAATCTTGATTATATAAACATAACAGCAACATACTATAATTTGGCCTGAAGGTTAGAAAATATGAAAATAATTCATAATATGTTAACACCTTTAAGTTAGATTGGAAGCCATTACATGCTAGACTATGCCAAACCCTGGGTTTTGCTGAATTAATTGAATTTCTGTTGTTTAACTCAGTGTCTAACTGAATGTGTTTGGAAAATCTTATTGAATGAACATTAGGAAAAGATACCTTGCAGTAATGTAGACACAGGAGACTCTAAATGAAGATAACTTATTTGGTACTCCAGCGCCTGCAGTCCAAACTGCCCAATAAACTGGCCTCATGCTTTACCATAGAAGTAGATGTTGACCAACTTTGAACCCTGAGCTTTGGCCTCCTCATTTACTAGGTACTTAGCTGTGTGAAGATGGACAATCTACTTAACACATCTCAGTTTTCTCATTTGTAAAAAGGGGATAAATCTATAGAGACTACATAGGATTGTTGTAAGAATTAAAAGAACAATAGCATTAAGTATATATTGGATTTATATTGTCAGGTCTTAACAAGTAATTATTATTGTCATTGTTATCACTGTTGAATCATTTTAAGAGGATATATTAATAGATGACCAACGGTGAAAACTCACACTTTGATTATTAACAAAAATATGATTATAAGCAAAGTTTTTCTTTCAAAATAATTAGTTCTTCTGTAAATAATATTTTAAATACTTGTGAAGTATTATCCCGACTGAAGAAATATATACATATATTTATGTGCCTAATAACTCCAGTTGGTTGAATCTTGTCCTCTAGAGAGCAAGCTATATTGAAGTTCTAACCCCATTACCTGTGAATGTGACCTGATTTTGGAACTACTGTAGGTGTTTTAGGTGTAATCCAGTTAGGATAAAGTCATATGGGACTAGAGCAGACCCTAAATCCAATGACTTCTATCATTATATGGGAATGAAGAGGGACACTCAGATACAGAGACACAGGGGAAAAGGCTGTGAAGATAGACAGAAACTAGAACGATGCCACTGCATGCCGTGGAATGACAAGGAACATGGAAAACCACCAAAGCCAGGAAGAGACAAGGAAGAATTTTTCCTTAGAACCATCATAAAGGATACGGCCCTGCCATCACTGTCCTTTTAGATTCTAAGTTTTCAAAACTGAGAGAATAAATTGCTGTTGTTTTAGGCCACAATGTTTGAGGAAGTAGGAAACAAACAATAATTGGAGAGGAGGGAGGCCATTTTTTCTCCATTTTCAAAAGCTTATTGTGAAACAAAACTTCAAAAATATCTTTAGTTGGATTTGTTTGAAATATATGGCTTGTGGGCAGGAACTTCACACTTCATTTTCCGTTTAAACAGTTTGGGAAGAGAATGATATTTATAAATGGAAAGACAACTACAGGAAGGGGTGTTCTAAACATGGGGCTATGTTTAAGTAATGTTGCTGCTCTTGAAGTGATGTCAGTTACATGCTAATACACTGCAAGTTTTAAGAAATGTTTTCCAGAAGGCTACGTTTTTGAACTCTATGTGCAGGAAACTATGACATGGGGGAAAATATTGCTTTATGGGCCTCTGGCTGGAACTTATAAGTATTATGTATGAGAAAACATGGAAACTGGGGAAGGGAGAGACTCTATCACAAAACAATCTCTCTTTTTTTGCCACTGGGAATCAAACTGGACCTCACACTTTCCAGGCAGGCGCTGTTCTACTGAGCTATAATCAACAAAATAATCTTGTGCCATTCTCCAAAATGTTAAATTACAAAGAATATTAATTGCAATTCATTCTTATTTGATTGCTTTTGTTCACATTTCTGGAGTTGACTTTATTTGCATTAAAAAAATCAAAATTATATACAAAGCTTTTCAACCAAAAATCACACAGTGCTTCTTGAGGTACTTCTGTTCTACTTAGAAGATAGAGGGCCCAGTTGTTTATGAATTGTTACCACACACTAGGATCGTTAAGTAGAGGGATGTATTAAAGACACGGTCTCACTGAGTTTCCCAGGCTGGTCTTGAACACTAGAGACTCAAAGGAAACTTCTGCCTCAGTCTCCTGAGTATCTTGCAATGCAGGTTCATGCAACTACTCCTGACTCTCATTGGTTCTTAAAAGGATTGTTTGAGCTACTAAATACAAAGAAAATTGAAATATTTCTAGCATTAGTAGAAACCCAGTGAACATCTTCTTTCTTGTTATATTTTTTTAGCACACATTTGAGATCACCCTCTGCCTTTATTATCCTGAAACTGAGGAGAGGCTGGATCACGTGCCAGCATTGTGACCCAGGTTATGGTTCAATGACTAGGAAATTCCAGAATCTGCCCTCCAATGTAGAGCCTGCTAGATTTCCTTTGGAGTGGAGGAATTCATCACGCTTCACAGTGCTCGGAATTGCCTGTTCAGGTTTAATCACACGCTATCCCAGCACTTGAAGGAGGTTACTACTCACTTTACAATGCTGGCATGGGGCAAAGGAAAGATTTCTGAATTGAGAACAATGAGAAATAAGCTGAGTTTAACTTATCTAATCTAATTGGTTCCTGATTACTTTGACTGGGAAATCAGCAGGAATAATAGAGTGATCGTGAAAGTTATTTTGGACATATGTTAGCTAAACATGTTGAAGAGTCAGGCAGCCATTGGTTAAAATCCCTCTTAAGGATACCAGTTGTAAAATATGGAGAGTAACTAAATGAGAGTGCTGTTGTTAAGAACATTATTAAAAAATAGTTGAAGCATCTGATACAAAGCAGACACTCAATAAGCATCAGTTCCTATTCACTTGATCAGTGTTCTTTGGTTTGTTTCTATAGAGCTTGTTGAAACACAAAAGGAAAGATACCAAGAGTCTCTGATTAAGTAGGTCTGGGCTGGGGAGCTGAAAAGTTTACTAATACTTTTGTTACTAATGCTGTGGTAATGCTGCTGGTCCAGGGACCACTTCTTGAAAACCACTGCTTTGGAGCAAGAGTTGGCAAAGAATAATATTAAGACCAAATTTGGCCCATTGCCTATTTTTCTAAAACATTTTTTATTGGAATGCAGCCATGCCTATTGGCTACGGCTCTTTTTGTTCTTAATGGCAGAGGTAAGTAATTACGACAGAGACTATATGGCTTATAAAGCCTAAAATATTTGCTATTTGTAATTCTTTAAAAAAGTTAGCAGTTTTACTGTAGGTTATATTTTGGTTCTCTGGGAATTGGGGGTCTGATAATTTGTTTAAATTTTCTTTTCTACCTAGAGTGCTGGATATTTTCCCAGACATTAGACAAACTCAAACTAGAGAAGCTTAATGGTGTTCTTGCAGAACACAGTTGTTGAGATCTCTTGTTTTGAAGTCTAGACCTATCACATATTGCTTGTGGCCATGAATAACTTGGTTCATGTACATACTATACAGGGATAATAACAGTATTTATGATAGAATTATCATGAGGATGAAAATATTGGAAGAACTTTAAAAAGTCCCTAGCATTTAGAAAGTCCTTATTAGAACTGGCTACCAGTAGTGCCAGCTAATTACTATTACTGAAGGAAAGAGAACCTTTAGGGTACTCTGTCTTCCTTTCTTGCTTTTCAAGCTTTTTAATTAGTACTTGAGATCATTAAATGTATTCACTGTTTATAATAGCAAAGCAGCCTATTTATTCTAGTTTAAGGTATTTTATCACAAATCTTTCTATCACCAATTATTATCAAAAGCAAAGAGACAGAACGTAATTTTTATGGGAATGCTTCATTAGAATTAATGACAAAATTAATAGGACCTCACCCAAATCCTTTCTTTTTCAGCAGCCTTTATTGGAGCTTTAAAGCCTTTTCAGAATTGGGAAGGAGATCAAAGCTTCTTTAAATCAGAAAATCCAGCGTATCATACTGAGGAATCTCTGTGGTCAGGCTTAAATTTCTACCCTGGGTTGTTTGTTCCAAGTCTGAGGCTCTCCAGAAAATTCTTGGGGGATGATTTTGGATTCCATCGAAGTGCTGTTTTGCTTATAGAACTCTGCCTTCTAACAATATTTGAACTTGAAGTACCATGTACCCAAATTGTATGTATTCTTTGTCATTGTGTCCAGACTACAATTTTATTCTCACTCAACATTCTATCATGAAGATTTTCTTTTACCTTCCTCAAGCCTGGTAGTATTAGTGTCGAGCAGATCCATATTCAAGTGTTAATTTCTTCCTCTTAAAAGATATACACCTGGGCCTCCATTTCTTCTTTTCTAAAATGAATTCACAAAATAACATGAGTATTGTGAAAATTTGAATATAAAACGTGCTTTGCAGAATTCCTAATAGTAGGTAACACCCCAGAAACATTAAAACATTGTTTCTACCCTATTACACTCAACATTTTTTGAACTACGTACTAAGACTATACTTTGTCCTTATTTAACCCTTTGAACATGGTTTCCTGTAAAAGAATCTCAGACTTTAAGATGAATTGTTGCCTTCACTAGTGGAACAGTACTCAATGAAAGAATGAAAAGCAACTGGAGGCAGGCAAGGGCTTTCTTTCAAAAAAGCAGTTCAGGGAGAGCTGGAGAATACCAGAGGCCCAGAGGACTCACTGATGCCAGGATAAATTAATTGCCACTTGGAAACTATTAATTGCTGTGAGAGAAGCCTTGTGGCATTAATGAGGTTATTAGCATCTGGGTTAAAAATAGTGGAGAAATTCAAGTTGAAGAGATGGTGTTGAAAGCAGTGACAATGTCCTGTGGTCTTTAGGGTGGAAAAAAGTGAACACACAAATATGTAAAGTAACTGAACTGCTAAATTAGTAAGGGTTCTCAGAAGAGTTCTGCAAAGAAATGCTGTCTAATCATGGTAATGTAGCAGAAGATGCTCCCTTCTCGGTCGGTATATTTCAGTCTATTAGTTGCCCAGATAATAGTCCTGCTTGCAATTTCTGTTACTTAGTTTCTTAGTGATGGCTGATCACGGTGTTGCATATTGTAAGCACCAGTCCTCAAATGACAAACTATTCTGCTTCTGTACTTCCTGCTTGCTTATCCTATATAAGCTCTAGACCACCAGAGATCAGGGCCTGACATTTTTGAGAATGATGCCAGTCAGTGCCTGTATATGTAAATAAATTTCCCTTCGAATCCTGGGTGTCGTTTCCATGTTTCTGCTTGCCACTGAAGTATTATACAGATAACAATAAAAATATAGGAGGTATTAAGAATTTTTTATTTAAAAACTTGAAGAGATTATTCCTGCATATATACAAGGACTTCACTGTATTTTTTAATTTTTTTTGCTTATTAGTTTCTTTTTTCCCATAATTTTATTGATAAACAAATAGCAAATAGCAAGTCAAATCAAATTGGTGGGACAGTTTCAATAATTAACACATTGCATACATTCCTCCCAGTGGTTAATTGCTGTACAAGATATGGACATGATATCCTATTTACAAACACCATTAGAACAAATTACTCCATTCATTAAGAGAATGTAACTATATATCTATCCTAACCACTTTGAATACACAGATACAAAATGGACATTCATCTGTATACCCTTTATTTTTGTTACATTCTGTTATTTGAATATTATAGGTGTGTTAACTCAGCAAAATAATCTAAAAGAGTTCAGTAGTCCATAATAGTATTGGGTCTTCCACTTCACTGGCAATGTCAGAAATTGTTGACCTGTGTCCCCTACAGCTCAGCATAAGAGCATGGCTTTACTTCTTATATTTCGTTTTTATACTTTTCTGCTGGATGGTTAAGACCAAGGTAAAGCAGGACCTATGCAACAAGAGTAGTAGCTTTTGGGTCTGCTAAGGTCAGTGAAATCCCGTCAGGATTTTTCCTGAGATCCTGTACCTCAGATTGTTTGTCAGTGTCAGCCATGTGGATGAGTCACGGCCATTGCTTGGCCAATGTGCTCTCTGTGAAAGCCTGAGAGAATGTTTTCTCTCCATGTGACTCTCCTTAAGCCCACTCTACATCATCGATCACTTTCCGCTTTGGCCCCAAGGACTTCACTTTAGAAGCCAGATTTTGTTACTAATATTTCTTCAGTTTTCTATGTCCTGATGACAGCCTTAGAATTTGCTACTGAAACTTCTATGGGCCTGTCTCCCAACATAACAGATCCAAAGTTACAGACAAATTGCACGATTTGTACCTTTCTCTTGAGTTCAAACTAAACCCTTAAACATTGATGGTAAACTTCTACAACTCACCTTTCATTTTCCACTGTTCCCCACCATATAGAATCATTTCCCCCTTCCCTACTGGAGACATTCTGTTTCTGTGTTTCCAGTTACAAAAATTAGTTTTAACTATTCATGATAAAAACTGCAACATCTATTCCAAACATACTCATAGGGAAGCTTAAAATTTGCTCAATTTTTAGTGTTTCTCTTTTTTATGTGGGTGACTGAGAAGTGTAGTGTAGAGGTGCTAAAGTTGTGCAAAGATGTGTCACATTTCACATAAAAATCTGGTCTCAGTAACACCTCTACAGTGCCTGTTAAAAATTTCATAAGCACTTGTTAATTACATAATAATAATAATGTTCTGTAGGGACTTAAAGTTTAGCATATCAATACTTGATGGAAAATACCTGCTCCATGTTATGTCTAAGATATTTAATATTCAGAGAGATAGTGAGGTTAAGCTCAACTGCATATGTTGTAAGATAATAATAATAAGCTTCTCTTCTTCAGGGTTAACAACCTAAGTTTGCAGACCAAAAATTAGAGAAAAAGAAGGGCTGCAAAGACAGCCAACATTTTGTCCCTAGCCTTTCAGGTCAGTGAAGACTCAGGACATAGGAGAACCTACACTGTAATATCCTGTAACTCAGTTGTGTCTCAAATTTTCTGATCAAGGAGATTCTGGGGACACAGAGGAAAGTGATCAATGATGTAGAGTGTGCCTAAGGAGAGTCACATGGAGAGAAAACATTCTCTCAGGCTTTCATAGAGAGCAAATTGCCCAAGCAATGGCCGTGACTCATCAACATGGCTGACAGTCACAAAGGATCTACAAACTGCAGTACAGGGTTTCAGGGTAAATCCTGAGGGGATTGAACTGACCTTATCAGATACAAAAGTTACATTTCTTGCTATATAGGTCTTGCTTTATGTTGGTCTTAACCATCCAGCAGAAAAGTATAAAGACAAAGTATAAAAATTAAACCCATATCAATAGGCAGAAGTGTAAAAGGCTCAAATCAACAACTTCTGACATTGCCAGCCCTACGGAAAACCCACTACTATTATGGACTACTGGACTATATTGGAATATTTTTCTGAATATACACCTACAATATTTAAATGATGATGGGATACCCTTCTCTGACAAAACTAAACAAAAAAGGGGGCTACAAATAAACAACCATTTTGTATCTGTATATTCAAAATAGTTAGGATAGATATATAGCTACTTTCTCTTAATCCAATGAATAGAAAGATTTGTACTAATAGTGTTTGTGGATAGGATATCATGTCTGCATCTTGTACTATAAATAACCACTAAGAAGACAACAATATGTGATGTATTAACTATTGTAGCTGTCATATTAATTGGTTTTGAAACTGTCTCTTTGCATTTGTTTCTCAATAAAATTCTTGAAAAATAATAATAATAATTAAATCATGAAATAATTCATTTTTCTTTCAAACAGGGAAGTTTTAAAACCTGAGAGCACAAATACTTTGAATTAAATATTAAGTTTATAGTAGATTTTTCTATGGTTTTATCAATAATACCTTTTAAAGTTTCCTATAATCTTCAAGTACTGTATATTGTCAGAACCTCTTAAAGTAGTATTTAATTGAAGATAAAAGTTTCAAAAATGCTTTGTATTCTGTAGAGTGTGATCTTATTCAAGTACAGCTGGTATCTCAATTACTCTTCTCTCATTGCTGGGACAAATACCCAAAATGAAGGAAGGAAAGGTTTATTTAGCTCATAGTTAATGGAGGTTTCAGTCCATAATTGGCTGGTTCCAAGGCAAAGTGGCATGTGGAAGAGGACAGTACTTCATGGCTGTGGCAAACAGCAAGAGCAAATGGGAGGAGTTTTGGCAACAGAGAGCAAGTTTCTCTCCCTTAAATTGCATTCAGGCTACCTGCCCCAGGCTGGGTGTAGCACTCACACTCATAATCCCAGCAGTACTCAGACCCATAATCCCAGTCTTGGATCATGAATTAATTACAAACTGTAGAACTGTACTTCAATGATGACATGAAGATTTGGGGGGACAAATGCATGCAAACCCTAACATCTGGTTCTCAGTTTAATTTTCACCATAGCTATAATTAATAAAGAATTTAAATTTAAGAAGGAAAGGAAATTTTGAAGAGGTCAGTTTGACCAAAGTTTGTTTAATGAAGTTTTGTTTTTATTTTTTGTCTTTTTGAGACAAGCTTTCACTACACAATTCAGGCTGTCCTTGAATTTACTTCGTAGCTCAGGCTGGCTTAAAACTAGCAATGGTTCTCCTGGTTCAGCATCCAAATGCTGGGAGAAAAGGTGTGTGCTACCACACCTGGATAATCAAGAGTTTTAAAAACCTTTCTAATTTGTTCCAAACTCATTCTTGAAAGAGTATTTATGTTCCATTTGCATAAACAATAGTCAATGAGGCTGACTATAAATGAGTTTATTGTTTAGATGTTGTAGAAACATCTTAGAAACATGTATAAAACACGAAGAGTGACCACAGCAAAGAGTTCCCAATTTACTAAGATCTTCAGAAATTGAACCAGGATGCACAACTCTTCTGAGACAGTATTATGAGACATAACTGAATGAACAGGGAAAAATAGGGGAAAAACCACCCTAGAGAAGAGAAGATACATACTCATTTCCAGACAAAAGTAGGAAAAACTAAAAATAAGCTTTCTAAAATTGAAGAAGGCACAGAAAATTAGTGAACAGAGCTGATGCAGAAGAACTCCTTCCATCACAAAGGGCTTGTATGGCCATTCATTCCTTATAGTCATTTTTTAGGATTAAGTCACATAATATGCTTAATTTCTCAAGATAACCAGCTCAGGATTTACGAAGAGGGTCAGACTATTACAGAATGATCTTAGGACAATGTATAAAAGCCGTCTTGGTGATTACAATGATGTCTTTGTTTTGTGCCAGAACAACTTAATTTTATTTGGCCTCCTTGGTGCTGGCACTGGAATCACAAACAGCTGTTTTTTGTCAATGCTTGTTTGGTGCATTCAAGCCATCAGTTATGAAGTACAACCAATCAGTTCTCTAACTCAAAAAAAAAAGTCATGAGGCTGATAAGATAGGGTTTCTTAAGAAAAAATAGTTTCAGCTCTGTGGCTAATGATGTTGTACACTAGCCATGCACCCTCCTCCTCTTTACTCATGCTTTTTTCCCCCATCGTTTTTTGTACCCATGACTAATAATGCCATGTGCCCAGTTTCACTCTCTGCCCTTGTCCTCATGTCAACTTTATTAGTTCACCCGAATCCTGTTTCCTTGAGTGAGCATCACAGATGGCATCTTTTATAATCAACATGTGGCCATACAGATGCTGTACTGTTTAACAAATGGGAAGATACAATTTCTTCTACTGGACCAAATGTATTCCCTTTTCTCTCATCCATTCTGATTCTCTCACTTAGCAAATATTTTTTGATTTTCTTGTTGAAGAAGCTGAAAAATATTTTCTGTCATACACCTACAAGAGTAGATGCCCTGGGGGTGGGGGGAAACCAACTATATAAATCCATGATATCAATATTTTCACAATATATTACAGCTCCATAAGAAACATTATCTTCAAAAAACAACTATTATGGTTAATAATAGTAGGTGGTAAAATACTTAAAAAATATCTGCTTGTCAAACATTATTTGAATGACAATGAGTTAAGTTCCCTGTAATATCAATGGTACATGCAGTAAATTAAACTTGTACTAGATTTGTAGGTTGGAAAATGCTAACAGTGCTACTGGAGAATTCAGATGATTAAACTGTGGCTAAAGATTCCTGTTTTTTAGGAGAGCAACACTTGTTAGCTTTTATTAGTGTTATGGTGACATGACATCTTTCATCATCTACTACTAACAAAATGAGACTATTGCAAACCAATTACTTGGCAATAGTGTAATGCCCAGTGTTTTCCTAAATCAACATCAACTTCACTCTCATCCTGTGTCTTACAACAGTGGACCAGAGTGATTTGAGAAGCCTCACCCAATCTACAACTCTAGCTCCCACTACCTGGGTTCTGATTTGGACCCCTCATTGGATCTATCTCATAGTCAAGTCTGTGACAACTGCTTCCAACTGTATCTGTTCATCAGAGAATATATTTTTATCTTGATATTGGTCCTCATTTGATTTTAGTCATTGGCTCATAACACCTAAAAGAGCAGCATGCCTGTTACTAAGTAAAAAGAGATTGATTGATTGATTGATTGATTGAGCAACGAGGTCTTGCTTTGTTTCCCCAGCTGGCAGCTATCTCCTGGGATCAAGTGCTCTTTCCACTTTGGCCTTCTGAGTACCTGTGATTATAGGCATGAAACACTGTATCCTGCTCTAGGATTTATTAAATTTCTTGATCCAAATATTAGTCAATTGTTCCACTAATTACTAGTGAGCTAAGAAAGGCTAATGAAGCTTTGTGATAGCCTGAACTCAGAAACTGAGTCAATTCTGAGATTATCAAAATCAATTGCATTGATTGTAATGGAAAAAAACCATGGAATTAAAAGTTAACATATCTTGAAGAGTAGAAAAGTCTAGAGGGAAATAAAAGCCCTTCACCTTTTATCCAAAGATTGTTTTTAAGGATATTTTGAGCTAGGAATCAAGACTACTTTTTTGTCATAAAACTTCAAAGTATAGACTTCCTCTTCTAGATTTTATTAGCAAATGGCAAGCTTTGATACAGTGTATGCAATGTGTGTACTATGAAAATTGAAATAGACCCTAGTGTCTTTAGCAGTACCAGGGAATAGACTTCTTTTTCCTGAAATTTGGCATCAACTTTTTTTTTTAAATGTATTTGGTTGTTACAGGGTCTCACTACGCAGCTCAGACTCATAGTAATCCTCTTGTTTTCAGCCTCCCTAGTACTGGGCTCTCAGGTATGTGCCACTACACCTGGACTCTGCGGTGGGTTCAACCTACCCTGGGAGCGGGGCTGGCACACCATGTGGTGCTATGGATCAAGCCGTGGTCACTGCGCTTGCCTAAGCTTGCCTAAGCAGGCATTTTAGTCTGCTGAGTCATCTCGCCAGCCCCTCAGCATCAGCTTTTGGACGTTCACCTTTCTTTCAATTCTATTGTTCTAGGCCTAAATTTGGCAGATGATTGTTTCACCTGTTTGGATGAAAACTCTGTTGTTATCTTGGGTTTATACCTTCTCTCTTCCCATCTCAACTCATCAGATACCATCCTAACCAACAAATCACAAGAACCCACTGTTTTGTATCATATGGATGACTGACGCAGTTGGCTGAGCTGGGCTCCTAGTTTAGACCTTTACATTGCAGCCTTGGGTTTTTCCATTGCTTCCTGGCTCATCACTGTGTGTTATGATATCGTGCCAAACTGTGAACACCTTAGGCTTTACCTGCTAAGAATCCTGCTTCAGGTCAAAGTGGGCCATACTTACATTTTTTTTTTTTTTTTTTTTTTTTTTGAGAATCGGGGATTGAACTCAGGCCCTTGTGCTTGCCAGGCAAGTGCTTATTCTACTGAGCCATCTCCCCAACCCCTACTGATTATCCTACCATACTGATTATCCTACCATACTGATTATCCTACCAAGAAATAAAAATTCGAGACTTATAACTTCTAAAACATCTTTCCAGCCTAAATACTGGGTTTCACAATTTTATAGACAAAAAAGCCAAGGGTCAGATAGGTTGATGCTCCAGTGAAAATTGAAAAAGTGAGGTTACTTTTGATTAGTGCGGCGGCATCAACAGACATGTGCTAATAAATGTTTAAATGGGGCGGTTCTTTATTCAGAGCATTTTGTAGTACAATACTATGATGATGATTTCTGTGGTACAGATATGCTTCTTATAAGTGATTTATTTATTTTTTAAAAATTATTTATTTATTTATTTATTTAACACAAGGTCTAATGACACAGCTCAGACTCACACTGATTCACCTGGCTCAGCTGTCCCAGTGCTGGTAATTCAGGTGTGTGTCACCTATGCCCTGTTTCCATAGACCATATTGCACGCTCACATTTCCGGGGATGACCTGGCATGTAGTATCAACAATTGAACCCAAATCCGTGCGCTTGCCAGGCAGGTACTTAGACTGCTGAGCTATCTTCCAGGCCCCGTGATTTAAGACTAACAATCAGCTGCCAAAATTCCTTAAAATTTAACAATCTCCTCTGAGAATTGGTACTAGCTATTTACCCATTTCTAGTACATCCCCAACACAGTTCTTGCTTTATAACAATAATACAATAATTCAGCTTTCTTGGTCCCATTGTACTGTATTCCTCTAACTTATACAGGTAATATGATTGAGCCCCAACCTGTAGGCCTGGGATGATTACAGATTTTGAAACTAACCTTGTCTCTAAACCTGAGGATCATAAGCGCTCCTCCACCAGTGACTTACTGACTCAGCTTTAAGTTCTAGTTTCCTCAAGCTTGTCTTGCCCTGTTCCTTAGTTCACTCTGAGAATGTCCAGTCTCTTTAGCGCTTGGCTTCCTGCCAGGAACCCTACTTACATTCAAACATGGGCTTCCATAGATGGTAACGCAAATCCATCCCAGCACATTTATTAATTTCTTTTACTCTAGCATTTCAGTCAGTTGCACAGGTGAGAACTGAAGTGCTAAGTAGTAGCTACAACCACAGGAGCAGAGGTCTGGACAGTCTGAGAAATGTTCAGAAGGAATAAAATTTCTAAATCCAGACCCACTATAGAACTACGTTATTTCTAGAGGCATTGAGTTCCTCTATCTTTTTTCATTTCTGAGTTGCAAAAGTAAAAAATGCATACAAGCATTTTTTAAATGATGAGTCAAAGAAACATCAGATACAGTTTTGTGCACCCCCTTGAACAAAAGACACTATGATGTCAGCAGAGATAAGCTGTATTCAAAATGTCACCTAGGAAACTTCATGAGTAGCCACGATTTTGACATTAGAATTTAAAAATTACTGAGTCTGACACAAAAGTGGGTGAATAGTCATCCACATTCATGACCACAAGTCAGAGTTGGCTGAATAACTTGCTAACTTGTAACAATTCTGAGAAAATAAATCATAATGCAAGTAGTAAATGGACTATTACTCTGCAAGGGTTTAAGTTCAGAAGACTACATAGACACTTAAAGAATTCTTATGATTTTTAGTGAAAATACACAGAATTGTATCTCACTGTACCAATATTAAAAGCATGAAGGGAGGGGCCAGGGAGATAGCTCAATTGAGTAAGTGCTTGCCTGGCAAATGCAAGGTCCTGAGTTTGATCCCTGGTACCAAAAAAAAGCATAGGGGGAAAAGCTCTAGTAAGTCAGCCCCCCACACAGTTACATTAGGGTTGATAGAAAAATGTTTCTGCTTTTCTCACTTTCCCAATTTTCTACATTGTGCTCAGATTGTTCTTCTACTAAAATATATCTAAGTTTAAAATAAATAGGCTTAAAATTTCCAAAGATCCTGCACTCCTAACCAGGGCTTGGCCACTTTTTTGGAAACTGAGGAGGCTCTTCTCTGAATGGGACCCTCGTTGCCCTCTTTTTTTTTGTTTTTTGTTTTTTGTTTTTTCAAAGTTTTATTGATAAACAGATAGCAATGAGACAGTTTCAAATCCAATCGGAAGTACAGTTTCAACAAATAATACACTGCATATATTCTTCTTAGTAGTTAATTGCTGTACACGAAGTGGACTTGTGAAGCTATTTACAAACACCATTAGAACAAATCATTCTATTCATTAAGAGAATGCAACTATATA
>NW_004524685.1:3604405-3614362 GCF_000260255.1 Octodon degus | reverse complement strand
CTCTCCGCACACTCACCGGACCTGGGCTAGGACTGGGTCTGGGGGCTCCCGGAATACGGCAGAAAATCCTACTCGGCAGGCGGGGTGGGGGAGGCACTGCAGAGTGGTGGAGGGCGGCCCAAGGGGCTGGGAGAGGGTCCGGCCCACGCTGCGCCTGGGCTGGGACTGGTCCCGCCGGCGCAGGGTAGCAGGACCTCGTTGCCCTCTTGCAAGTCTATGGCAGCCCTCACAACATCTGTCTAGACAGGAACACCAGCCATCAAAAGACTTATCACAAAGTTATGACAGGTGAGGTGAGGAGCTGTCATCCTTGCCTTTTTCTCAGCTCCCAAGCATATGGCCAGTCTCTCTTCTTTCTTCTGCTTCTACTCCTCTGGAATGCTTTCCTTCTGATGCCATCCACTGATTATCATTTAGTACAGTCTTTGGATCCTTTATTTTATGGTTAACTGCCTTACAGCTTCAACCACTTCAGTCAGACCCTTGAGCCAAGAATAGTTTGTTGGGTTTTTTGTTTGTTTGTTTTTGTACCAGGAATTGAACTCAGGACCTTGCACTTGCCAGGCAAGTGCTGGGCTGCTGAGCTATATGCCCAGCCCAAGGTCTTTGCTTTTTACTGACTTTCTTCAGTAGTTTCTAAATCACTGCCATTCTTTTTTTTTTTTTTTTTTTTTTTTTTGTATTTACGACAAGGTCTACAGGTTCTATAGGGTCTCCTGCATAGACTTGTAGTGATTCTCCTGTTTATAGCCTCCCAAGTGCTGCGATTACAGATGTGTGCCACCATGCCCAGTCTCACTTGCTGTCTTAGCATGCCCTGGTGGCGGAGCCAGCATGGCAGGCTGGGGCTCAAACTCCTGGCCCCTGCATTTGCCTAGGCAGTATGTCATTCTACTCTAGTAAAACTTTATCCTTTTGATACTTCTGTTATTTCACTGTCCTATTTCTGTCTCTCCTTAGCAATGCTATTCACTATCTTTTGAAGACCTCTCTTCCAGTGAAGTCTTTGGAACACAACTATTTGCCTTTTCATTCCCACCAGCAAATCCCAAATCTGGCTCCATGCTATACACATCTGCATTTCCTACTTTTATACCAGAGTGATTAAAAATTGCTGAAAATGCAAACAGCTCTGCAGAGTAGAGCTGCTGCAAATTCATGACCTCAATGTAATTGCTCCCTCAAATCTTTACCACAGATGGGAAGAAAAGTCCCTAGTAAACAAAGGAGCACGTTGTGCAGACTGCTTGTACCTCAAGTCTGAGTTCACCTTTCTCCATATGCTTGGTATTAATGAC
This sequence comes from Octodon degus, assembly GCF_000260255.1. Lineage (NCBI taxonomy): Eukaryota > Metazoa > Chordata > Mammalia > Rodentia > Octodontidae > Octodon > Octodon degus. The sequence goes on along the minus strand of NW_004524685.1, from coordinate 3,613,064 downwards.
TGGAATTCTTTTAAGCATTTCTCTGTTAAAATGAACATGATGTTATGCTTTCTTGTAGGGAGTGCAGGAAGAACACTGCAGGAGAGAGGGCCTCTTCTGAGATTTCCAGCTGTAGCATGATATGTCAGTAGTGTGAGTGTGAGGACAGCTGGTGGTGCATGGCCTTGTCACTCACCCAGAAGGAACTGTCCCTCAGGCACTTTGCAGCCACACCATGACCTAATGACCCTCTTCCCACTGCTCTCCTTCTAGTGACTCTCTTTCCACTGCTTTCCTTATAAACATCCAGTGCTTCAAGTCTTTTACTGGTACTGGTTGCTTGATTGTTTGCATTCACTTCTCTCCTTCAATGTGTCTCCCATAGTCTTCTTGATGCCACTCCTAGTCTCCCTCCTTTTCCCAGAGAGACACCAGGCTCGCTGCAACATTAGCATCCCACTTCACTGGCACAGCCATACCCTGGCACCAGCTGTGACTTGCCAACCCTGCCTGAACGCCAAAGGGTTCTTCTCTTCATCCTGTGGGTGCAAATCAGCTATGGACAGCAAACAAAGAAACTTCTCTGCCATGCATTGGACTTAACTCTACAGTCTCTAATGAGATTTGAAGTCCAGCCTTGAGAAGGGTGCCCCCTTCCAAGTTTGACCCATTCCTCTGCCTTAAGGTACATGAAGAGTACCTTTATGTTTTGTAGGTACTCTACTATTGTAGTAAAAATTCTAATGCACTAAACTTCTGTTGTTTAAATCACTATGTATTTTCAGTCCTCTGATTAGAGCCCTACTTGTAGAATCCAAGGACAGTCTTCTTATTTACACACTGAGGACAGTGATCAAAGGAACATCTGCCTATATTTGCTGCTTCTAGTCCTTGATGCCTTCCCCATTCTTTGTTCTAATGCTCTCTTGCTGCTGCCTTCACCACGTCACTGGAATAGCTTTCCACGATGGCACTATCTCGTTGCCACCTCTCATTAACTAAGCATTTGGGACTTAATCTTACTTTGACTTACCTGCTCCATCTCACACTGTTTGCCTTCAGTTTGCAATGCTACATTTTCCTGATTTTTCCCTCTATTTCTTTGGCAAGAATTTTCTGTCTCTTTCAAAGGCACTCCTTCCTTCTGCCTGTCACTCTGATACTGGTGTTTTCCAGAAGCTTCAGTTTGATAACTCATTGACAAGTCGATCTCAATATCCAAATCATATCCTTCTCTGCTGAATTTGTTTTTCTCTCCCGTTTTATGCATCAGTAAATGACAATACCCTTCACTTCGCTCAAGTCAGAGATGTGAGAGTTATTCCAAATTTTCTTTTCCTCTTCCACCTTCTCTAGATTTGTAACCAAGTCCTGTTGATTCTTCTCTGAATAACTCTTGATTATTGTAACTAGTTTTTACCTCCAGTCTATACTCTAGTAAAAGGGGTAAAATCTAAAAGAGTAAGTGTGAAGCTTATACAAGGAATAAGAGAAAACATGAGGGGACGTAGTCCAAATGATGGTGGCAGCTTACACAATGCAGAGAGGCAGCAAATGGTAAACTGCTGTGATGGTTAATTTTATGTGTCTTTTTGGCTAGAGTGTGGACTCTAGTTTTTAACTAAACATTAACCTGCTGTTGTGGAAAACTATTTCAAAACTATTTGGCAACTATAATCAGTTGGCTTTATGAAAAAGAATCTATCTTCAGTAATGTGAATGAAGCTTATCCCATCAAAGGAAGACTTTAAGTATAAAAACTTTCTCAGATGCAAGTAAATTGTGCATCCAGACTACAGCATTGACCCCTATCTGAATGTCCAGTCTTCTTATAAGTTTTTAGCTTTCCAGCTTATCTATTTGTCTCTGTGTCTCTCAGAGTATATAGTCAGCTCTCCATATGTGTGGACTACATACTCTCAACTGCTGATCAAAAGTATTTTTAAATACCACATCTGTCTTGAGCATGTATGGGTTTTTGTCTTGTCATTATTGTCTAAATAATAGAGTATAACAACTATGTACACTGAGTTAGATATTATATTTAATCAATATATGATTTAAACATTTATATGTAAGGCTATGAGTAGATTATATTCAAATGTGGTGTCATTATCCACAAGGCATCCTGGAATCCATCTTCTGTGGATATTAGTGGTTGCTGCGCACACACACACTCACACAACACACACCCCTCAGAAGAGCTATGAATAACATAACTGCCAAATTTTTTCACTTGTCCTAATTGATCAGATATCTATTGACAGGCTAAGTCAATAGACAGGCCTAACTCAGAGTCTAATACCATATATTTAATTCTTTCTACACCCAGATACATTACAAGGTATGAAAAGTAATGATCATGTTTTTCATCTTCCATGTGTCATGTGGGATTTGCGGTAAGAACGATACTTTTTAATAGCTAGTATGAGTCATTATTAAAATGTTTATGAGAGAAAAAGCAAACAAAATGTCAGAAGAAACCAGTTTGGTAATCAGGCCTAAAATTGGCCTGAAGGCTTTAGCAAAGATTAGTAATTAATTTCTCCTTTGAGTAGAAATAGAAATATTTAAATTAGTTCAGTGCGTAATTGGGAAGAAGTCTGGAGCAGAATTCCATTGTTTGGCCACTGTGTCAGTTTCTACTTTTTAAAAACAAAAAGGAACTGTGAGGGTAAGACTGTGGACATATCAGCTTGCATATGTATTTATTTCTGGTGTTGAGAACTAATACAAATAAAAGCTTGTCAAGTTAGCATCCAAATTAGTCCAGAAAGCTCATTCATACTACCTGGGTATCTAGTGATTTGAAAGGGGTTAAGCATTCTTGAATCAAATTCAAGAGATTATCTTCACTACTTCAACATTTTGCAACCCTCCTCCTGAAATATCTCATCACATCTGCATTCAGGAGGCACCCAACGTTGCTCTTTACTGAAGAAAAAGTCAGAAAACCAGTGACCCCCCAAAACAGTGCGGTAACTCATGCTAACCCCATAGTTCCTGTACAAACTAAGAAACTCATTTCTTTGTCTTTGGTCAGACAAAATTTGTTTGCCTTCTACTTCAGGGAAGAAATGAAAGGGAGAGGGGAAGAACAGGAATGATTTTAATAGATTTTCAATTTTCAGTACAGACGAGGTACTTTTGAATTAAACAAGATGACTGAAATCTTCTTAAGTCTAATATTTTGTGGTAGATTTTTAACTTCTTAATATTTTTTTCTCTTTCTTTCTTTTTTTTTTTTGTATGTACAGGGTTTCACTATGCAACTCAGACTCACAGTGATCCTCCTATTTTCTGCCTCCCCAGTGCTGAGATTACAGGCATGTGCCACTATGTCCAGACTCCATTGCTGGCTCAGCGTGCCTGAGGGCAGGGCTGATGTGGCATCTGGTGCCAGAGATTTAACCCTGGCCCCTGCACTTGCCTAAGCAAGTGCTTACTCTGCTGAGCTATCTCGTTGGCCCTAATAGTTTTTTTTCTTAATAACTTCTTGTACTTTTATTGAAATCATTATGGAGTGCATTACCTAAAATGTAATCAAATGATCAGCTTAGTTGCATTTGAAAATTACAAAGTAAGCTGAAGAAAACCCTCATAGTGCTCTAACAAAAGAGAAGTAAAAATTTGGGATAAGATTTAAAATTAGTAGTAACTGTCTCAAAAAAGGACCTTCTAAATTCAGCTTTTTTTGTCTGAAGTTTTCCAATAAAATTTGATTCAGCCTTTCTCTTAAAGATCGAAATTTGCCAAGCAAACAAGTTTGTAGGTCCCCTGTTGGTCTTTATGACAGATTTTAGTGGTATATGATTATGAGAGTCAGAAGCTAAACAAAAGCCAAGGATTTTTCTGGTTTCTATTGTGGAAAGTTCCACTTCTGAGTCTCATATGAACATTACCAGCATCACTCCATCATTTTAACATCATGAGCATTCTGGAAAGGCACAAGGAGTTAGCAAGACAAAGTGTCAAGCACTTAAACATTTCATAGAGTTGAAAGAATAAGTGTTATTAAAATTTTGGTGGTAAGAGGAATAAGAAGATCTTTGATAGGGGCAATAGATTATTATCCAAACCTGAAACTCAGTTACCATAAAGTTACCATATGTACATATAACAGACTTCATTCATGGGATCTGAGTGCACTCCAGGAAAAAGCTTTCTGCTTCAGTTTTGATATTTATGGAAATTAATACTGTGAAGAAAACAACAATAATAAAACAATGACAGAGTTAGTTACACTGTAATTAGTATAGATATATTCATTTAAAGTGATAACACATATTAAGTCTCTTTAACACAGTAGATCCTTGAATGTTTGCAAAAAATGTTAATTAAGCAAGTAATTATTTTTATGTAATATGGAAACTTTCTGGAATTCTTTCATTACTTAGAAGTTAGTCACATTAGACAGAAAAATCGGCACTTTAATTCAGTAGTGGAAGTAACTGTCCAGTGTTGAAGGTCCAGCCACACATTGGTTTTGTAGTAGTTGCTTCTGCATAGGGAATTGCTTGGGAGCATCAATTATAGAACCCAAGGAATTTGTACCATCACTCTCTCCATTGCTTAATTTAAAATGCCACAGATGGATTTGCACAGAGGGACCCTCCCTCTGTTTTTGCAGTTCCTTCATCCCCAGAAATGAGAGAACTGCAGGGTTGTGGTTTCCTTCTTGGTAGCAATTTGAATCCTTGCCATGAGTGTGTCTCAGGAGACGCTGCTGTAAGGACTAGCCCTCACCACCATTTGGGAAGGATCAGGTCATGGCTAAGCTTCTCGCACCTTGGCCTGTGTCCCAGGAGGCAGGAGGATCCTGGATGTAGAAGGAGGGAGATTGTGAGAATAACACACACGTGTCTGGCCTATCGTGGAACTGTGCCCAAAAGCTCGCAGAGGGCGGGGCTGCGCTCAAACGTCAGTGGAGGAGAATCAAAAGCCATGTCTGTAAACAACCACAGAGATAATAAGAGGGAAACAGGACTCAGTCAGAAGGTTGAAGGAACAGGCATAATTTATTCTAAAGAAGGAAAGACTGAACATATATATTAGAAGCTACTTATGACTTAGGAGGAAAAAACAATTTTGCAGCTGAGTACTTATGTAACAACCCAGGCACTTCCACCTATATTTGGTCACTGTCTCAATCACAACATTAGAAAGGATTATTTTACAGATGAAGAAACTGAGGCTGAAAATACAGCAACTCACCCAAGTAAGCAAGGAGTAACAGAATAAGCAGAGGAAAAAGCATGGTGTGGTGAGTCTTTCCCATGTCCAGCTGACTGCCATGAACCCTACACAGCAGTAACCTCTCTATGGAGTATTGCATTCACAGTTGGATTTCATCACAATCCTGGATTTGAGAGCCTCAAGGCTGAGAGAGTGGTCTGTTTAAGCATCTACCATGTCTAGATGCTTTGTGTCTGCATGCAATTCAGTTTTCTTCATCCCTGCCTACCTAGGGGATGCCATACCTGTTGCCAGGCTATAGGAGAACTTTCACCTCAAATCTCTAAGTGATTTCAAGGCATAAAGACATGCCTATACCTTCCCTCAAAGCATTTTGAATGAAGTCATACATTTCAATAAAACAACGAACGTTTTGCATAAAGAAGTATAGTAATTTGAGTTGGCCAATGCATTCTGCAGCATTAGACAACAAACAGTCAACACTATAAAGCTATTTTAGGCAGAGACCTATACTGGTACATCAGTAACAATCCTCCTCACCCTTGGCCCATAGCATACCTTTCCAATTTCTATTTCTGTTCTTGTCCTGTGTATCCCTTATGTTCAACCTCATTTTTTTTTTTCATTCAGTATCTGGGGTTGAATTCAGGACCTGTGATTGCCGGGCAGGCATTTATACTGCTGAGCTATCTCCTCAGCTAAACTTTACTTTTGCTATTTTCTAAACACTCTGTGCATGTAGCTTATTTTAAATTTTACTCATCTACTTTCCAAAGCATGGAATTTCCCTACTGCTTATATTCATCTTCAAAGCCCAGCTCTATGTAGTCCTATCTATGAAAATTTCCAAATCTCATGCTCAAAGGCAATTAATATATACTTGTGCTGTGGTGTTATTATGATATATTACATTTCCCCACATTCAAAGAAATAGATATCTTCATTGGAGGCACTGATATAAACACCTGTGAGCCATTTCCATTTTTGTGTTCTTGTCATTCCTCTGGTTTTTAGGCTTAAGGGCACTTTTCCTTAGGAAGTAAGTACTTGTGATTCTGGTGATGCAAGAAGGATCAGGCAAAGACTACGGAATGGGAAGCAGGTATAGACCTCTTGGGATTTGTCTTGGGTTTAGGATCTTGTCTTTCTATCTATATTATATCCCACGATCAGCTAGCCTTGAAAAGAGACAGCAGCTGAGAACAGAAACACTTCACTGAAATGAATCCTATGTTCATTTGAATTGTCCTTAAAGTATAACTAATGCTTACTTGAGAGTGAAAATATGTCAACCTCCACTGCACAGTTACACTTAGTAGGTATTCTCTCCATTGGCTTGAATAGAAAACTCTCAGACATTACGTGACTTTAAATTATTCTGCAGCCAGACCTTGTCTTAAATATAAGTGCTTGTACAAACCTCTTCAAAACTTGCCCCGTTTGATTTGATTTTGGGCACTAAGCCTCTGAAGGGTCCCTGTCCTATGAGAAGGAGTATGCTATTATCACTGGCCTTTTCTTTTCTTTTTTTTTTTTTTTTGTGGTGATGGGGACTGAATCTGAGCATACAAAGCTGAATCTGAGCCTCGCTCATACAAAGCAGGAGCTTGACCACTGAGCCACATCCCAGCCTACCACTAGCGTTTATTACCAGAACTGTGATTAGTTTCTCCAACTGACAAGTAGGTAGCCAGCACCTGGGAAATAATGAAAGTGAAATGCTTAGGGAATGTATTTTAAAATGCTTAAGTGTTCAGGCATTGTCTTGGGACAGTAGATGCCATGAGAAAATGTGCCAAGAAACTCTAGAAAAATTCGGCAGTGTAGGCAGGTGTCTGGAGATGACCAGCCAGGAAATGAGGCAACAAAAGTCATTGAAAAACTGAGAAAAATCTAATTAATTTCTTTGACTTCTCATATTTTTTCTGGGTACAGGTCTGCTCACCACAATCTATGTCCTTAAACTGCTGATCACCAGGCAGAGAACAGGGAATGCGACTTACAAAGACCTGAAGAAGCCTACTCTTGCAAACATCTGTGATGTTGTTCCTGATGTTGACCAGGGATTGCAACAGCACAGTGAATTCGAGCTGCTTGGGACCTGGTTGTCAGCTGTTCACTTATTTTAGGGAAAGAAAAGAAAGTCAAGTTTCAAAGAACATAAAGGGTTTAGTGACAGTTACGCCAAAGCCCCACATCTTGTTCTGAGACACTGAGCTGTCTCTTAATTTTAAAGAAGTACCTGGGAGATTTATATGAACATTTTATTAAACTGCCATTTCAAAGGTAAGAATCTTATCTCAACACATGAACATCTATATAAGGTTATAATCATCCCTTTGTTCCAAACAAAGTACCTCATCCTAAATTCTTTGAGGAAGGTATTTTCTGATTGCATTTATAGATTTTACAATAAGCTTTAAAATATGTCTTAGTCCATTCATATAACTCATAGTTTGATGGCACTAGTTGGCTAAGCTCTGTGGTAACTACAGCCCCTTTGAGTCTCATTGTTCAGTTCTATATATGAAGTTAATTATTCACCCCATGGAACTTTTGTGAAGATTAAATGTCAGGAGTATAGAAACTATTTAGTACAGCTACAAGCACTAATATTAATTAATAGAAATATTTATGTGTCCCTTGTGTATCCTGCTTAAAATTTCCTTATTTTATTTCATTTTTTATTGGGTACTTAATTTCCACCCATTTTAAAAGCATACTTAGCTTTTCTTCAGATATGTCATGCATTTAGTCAATAATAAGCTATGATGGCCTACTAAGTGAATCCACATAGTAAGGATGCAATAAAAAGCTGCATATTCTAGAATCTTCTCCCAGGTAACCTGCTTACCAATGTTCTCTGGTCACTACTCCTACCACATTCTACTTCTAACACAAGAAACATCTGTATTTCATATTTATATCTCACTACACAAAAGTCATTTGATCACTGTTATTATGTGAGTATTAAAGTGGGATTCCTTAACAAAACAAAAATGAAAGTAGCTCCTCAAAGTAAAAATTTATTTCTCTCTTAGGTGGACTCTAAGCTACTCTTTAATAAGAGTAGTTTGGCACACTCAGCTACCTGATCTTTGACAAATGGACCAAACATGCTTACTGGAAGAAAGATAGCCTCTTTAACAAATGGTGCTGGAAAAACTGGCTCTCTACATGCCGAAAACTGAAACTTGACCCAGGTCTATCACCATGCACTAAGCTAAAGTCAAAATGGATTAAAGATCTAAACATTAAAACAGGAACACTAAATCTCCTGAAAGAGAAAGTATGAGGAACTCTTGAGGACACAGGGGTAGGCAAAGAGTTCATGAACAAAAATCAAATCGCATGGGAAACACTTGAAAGAATTAACAACTGGGACCTGCTCTTACTGAGAAGTTTTTTCACATCAAAAGAAATTACCAACAAAGAGAAAAGGCAACCCACAAATTTGGAAAAAATCATGACAAATAAGTACTCA
>NW_004524685.1:3596739-3602730 GCF_000260255.1 Octodon degus | reverse complement strand
GATTTATGTTGGTCTTAACCAACCAGCAGACAAGTATAAAAAGTAAAACCACATTAATATGCTGAGCTGTAAAAAGTTCAAGTCAATAATTTTGGACATTGCGAGTCTTACAGAAAACCCACTACTATTATGGACTACTGGATTCTATTGGGAGATTCTGCTGAATTTACGCACCTACAATATTTAAATGATAATGGAATGCCCTTCTCTGATAAAACTAACCAAAAAAGTGAGACAAAAATGAATGACCTTTTTGTAGCTGTATAATCAAAATAGTTAGGATATATATACAGCTCCACTCTCTTAATTCAATGAACAGAGAGGTTTGTGATAATAGCGTTTGAGACAGGATATCACGTCTGCATCTTATACAATGAATAACCACTAAGACAACAATATGCAATGTATTAATTACTATAAATGTGCCAGTAATCCATTGTGAAATTGTCTCATTGATATTTGTTTCTCAATAAAATTTTTAAAAACAACATTGAGGGGTTTGTGATAATTAATTGAGCTACTTTTTTCTGAACTATGGCAGAGACAGAAAAATTCATTGTTCATACTTGCTGAGATGCTGAGGTAAATTTATGGGTAAGCCCGAGGGAAGAACAAAACCCAAAGTTGTGACCTCAGTAGCTGGGTTATATTTTCTCCTACAAGATTTTTCCAATATATGGAAGTAAGAAATAAAGAATGTGAGCAATATTTTTGACAGACTCAAAGATACTGAAGGGCAAAAATTGGGGTACAGAACCCACACAGGAATTGGTGAAATTAGATCCCCCACAGAATACATTAAGTCTTTGATTCATGAACATTTGAGCTCCAAACTTTCACAGACATGAGAACCTCACATAATGAACATTCATAGATGAGAACAAATGGAGGTATTTCCTGTGTCTACCTTACTACTTTAAGGTAATTATAAAGGTAAAAATAGTTCCTAAAAAAAATTGAGTAGTTTGGCAGTATGGTAGGATCATGACTCTGCAACTTGAAATGTCTAAGAACAGTTTCCTCTATTACATCACTTCCTCATCCATAAAGCAGTAGCCTTCAGCTACTACTGTAGTTAAAACTAGCTCTCATAACTATATCTACTCGAGAAGCAACAGAGGGCAAGAAGTTTCTTTTAAGGGCATAACAGCATTTATATGTCTGCGTTCTTTCATCCCATAGACCAAAATGTAGTCACATGACCATACATATGTACAAGAAAAACTGGGGAATAGTCTCTAACTGGAGAAATACACATCTTGCTAAAATTTAAGAGACAAGTATGTACTTGAGTCAAATGTTAGTACTTACTGCAATTAGACAAGTGGTTCTGCCATAAAAGAAACTAGTCAATCAAATGGAACCTCATGGCACAGAAGTCTCACCAGGTCATGGGTGAGAATATTTCCACTATTATGTGCAACTTGTTTCTCTATCCTTCATGTGACTACTCTTTGCATAAACCCTGTAATAGGCCTTTGTGATCTGGTATTTCCAGTATTGTTTAAGAATAGCTCATTTAAAGAAGAATATATGCATTATATGTATTATTTGTTGAAACTGTACTTCCGATTTGATTTGAAACTGTCTCATTGCTATCTGTTTATCAATAAAACTTTGAAAAAAAAAGAAAAGCTCATTTACATTTTGGGGATATTTCATAAGCAAGAAACATTGAATATTTGACCACTGTTACATATTTATTTAGGACAAATTGCAGCTATTATAGCCACATCACATCTAAAATGTCACCTTGTAATGACAAATAGAAACACTGAAATATCACCCAGGAATTGGAGGCAGATTTATTTAATGTCAACAGGCACTGACCTCAAGCAACAAACATCTGGCCTCAAAGGCTCAAGGAGAGAGGGCTTATGGCATTTGTAAACAAGAAGCAGAATGCTTGGTTGTCTTTGATTGGTTCTTACAAGGTGCATTACAGTGACCAGCTGTATCTAAGAAACAGAAGCAACTTGAACTGTAACAGGAACTGAAGTAAACTGGAGGTTACCTGGGTAACTAACACACCCAGAAGTCCATTGGCCTGGCAGGGAGTTGAGGTGTGTGTGCGCTACATTTCCCACCTCTTTCAGGCTCTTGCTGAGCACTTTATATGTGATTTTTTTGAGATGAACTAGGTAAACCAATTAAGTATACAAGGCCTAACTAGAAGCAGTAAGAGTAAGACTAGCAGTGGTCCTTGGATGGGCCCTAGCCAAGGTCCCCAAGGTTGAAAATTTCATGGTTTTTCTTTTTTTTATTTAATTTTTTATTAATTTTATTGAGAAAAAAAGATAAAATAGCAATGAAACAGTTTATAAAACAGGTTAGTAGGACAGAGACAATAATTAATACATTGCATATTGTTGTCTTCATAGTATTCAGAGGACAAGATGTAGAGATGAAGTCTTGTCTAAACACTATGAGTATAAACCTTTTTTCTCATTGAACTAAGAGAAAGTAGCTATATGTCTATTCTAACTATCTTGTATATACATATATTTTTCACTATAATATGGTCTTTTATTTATATCCCTATTTTTGTTTTGTTTTGTCAGAGATGGGTGTTCCATTGTTATTAGAGAAGCTGAATTTGGAGAAGTCTTTAAAGGGTCTTTTCATGCTTGCTGCCAGTTCAAATGTTGTAACTACTTGAATACAGCAAAATAACCCAATAGAGTTCAACGGTTCATAATAGTAGTGAGATACCAGCAAAACTGGTAATTGTCTAAAGTTGTTGAATTGAGCCTTTTACAGCTCAGCACACTACTATAGCTTTACTTATTATACCTTATGGTTACACTTTTCTGCTGGATGGTTAAGACCAAGTTAAAGCAAGACCTCTATAACTACAAATGTAACATTTGCTAACTAATAAGGTCAGTCAAATCCTCTTAGGATTTACCCTGGAACCATATACAGTACTTTGTGGATCTCCTGTCAGTGTCAACCATCTGGATGAGTCACGGACATTGCTTGACCAATTTTCTCTCTGTGAAAGACTAAGAGGAATTTTTCTCTCTTGGTGACTCTCCTTAGGCATACTGTGCATCATTGATGGTTTTCTTCTGTGGCCCCATAATTTCCTTGATCAGAACATCTGGGACACCACTTAGTTACAGGTTGTCGCAGCAGAGGTTCTCTTATGTCCTGAGTCCTCACTGACCTTGAAGGGCTAGGGCCAAAATATTGGCTATCTTTTTAGCCCACTAGTCTGTCTAATTTTTGGTCTGCAAACTTTAGTTGTTAAACATTCAGAAGAAAAGCTTACTGATATTATTATCCTATAACAGAGACAGTTAAGCATGACATCACTATCTGTCTGAATATCACATACCTTAGACATAAAATGGAACTGCTATTGTCCAATATCATAGATGTTCTAAAATTTAAATTCCTATAGAATATTAAACAATTACACATTTTTACACAGATATTTAGAAATCAAACTATATTCAACATTGTAGCAGTACAATCCTGCTACATTCTGTTTTTCTTGTCCCTTCTTTATTTTTATTACCTTTTTTACATACATATACTTTAAAGACAATATACAATAACTGATATGACATTAGAAGCAGTATGCATTTAGAAGACCAAAATGGCAGGTATTTTAAGCATGGTTGTATTGTTATATATTTTACTATTATATATTGCTATCTGCAATGTAGTTGCTTAGTTCACAGATACCAGCGTATAAAGTTAGTCAGGGTGAGAATTCTACCCATTAACTATTATTTTCTAAAACCTGATGGAAGTTCTTAGGACCACTGCCTTAACCATTTTTTTTTAACATAAAATGTATGGTTCTGCCCCTACCATATTTACTAACTTCTTTCCTTTTTCTCTTTACATTATTTGATCCTTAAGTTCTCTATTTCCCCTTAACTGTGTTATACCTTTCAATTTTTATTTCTTCTTTTCAGTTCTTGTATGAGGGAGATGATACAATATTTAGACATGTGGGTCTGGTTTATTTTACTTATGAGTATATCTTCAAGTTGCATCCACTTATGTTTGAAGGCTTTGAGTTTATTTTTCTTTCCAGCTGAGTAATACACCATTCTATAAAAACTCCATATCTTTTTCATCTATTCCTCAGGTGATGGGCATGTTGGTTGTTTCCAAGATTTGGCTATCACAAATTGTGCTGCTATAAACATTGGTACACATCTATCACTATGACATGATGTTTTCAGTTCTTTTGAGAAAATTCCCAAAAGGGGATAGCTGGCTTGAATGGGATTTTCAGTCCTAGTTTTTTTGAGAAGTCTCCACACTAATTTCCATAATGATTGCACCGGTCTACATTGCAACCAGCAGTGGAGAAGGGTTCCTTTTTCTCCACAGCCTCTTCAACATTTATTCTTTGTTGATTTCTTTATGATAGTCATTCTTTCTGGAGTGAGATAGCATCTCGGTGTTGTTTTAATTTGCATTTCACAGATGGCTAGTGATGTGGAACATTTTTTTCATGTATTTATTTGCTCCTTGTATTTCTTAGTCTGAGAAGTATGTGTTCATCTCAGATGCCCATTTTTGGATAAGGTCTTTAAATTCTGGGGCTGTTGACATGACACTTTACTTGGAAGATCAAAAAAACTCCACCAAGAAGCTCCTAGAATTGATACACAAATTCAGTGGCATAGAAGGATGAAGAGTCAATACCCAAAAGTCAATAGCATTTCTCTACACAGATAACAAACACACTGAGAGGGAAATTATAGAAACAATACCTTTTACCATAGCACCGAGGAAAATGAAATACCTTGGAATTAATCTAAGGAAGTGAAAGATCTTTTCAAGGAAAATTACAATACTCTGACAAAAGAGATTGTAGAGGATTTCAGAAAAAGGAAATATATTCCCTGCTCCTGGATAGGAAGAACCATCATTGTTAAGATGGTCATACTCCCAAAATTGCTGTACAGATTTAATGCAATCCCTATCAAACTACCACTAACATACCTCACAGACCTAGAGAAATCATTCCTAAAATTTATTTGGAACTAATAAAGACCTAGAATATCAAAGGTTATCCTGGGCAACAAAGACAAGGCAGAAGGCATTACAATTCCTGACTTGAAACTATACTACAAAGGTACTGTGATAAAATCAGCCTGGTACTGGCAACAAAATAGACCTGAGAATCAATGGAGTAGATTAGAAGATGCAGAAACCTCTATGAACACACGCAGCCAATTTATCTTCAACAAAGGGGCCAGACATGCTTACTGGAAGAAAGATAGTCTCTTTAACAAATGGTGCTGGAAAAACTGGCTCTCTACATGCCGAAAACTAAAACTTGACCAAGGTCTATCACCATGCACTAAGCTAAAGTCAAAATGGATTAAAGATCTAAACATTAAAAGAGAAACACTAAATCTCCTGGAAGAGAAATTGGGAAGAATTCTTGAAGATGTAGGGGTAGGCAAAGAGTTCATGAACAAAAATCAAATCGCACAGGTAACACTTGAAATAATTAACAATTGAAACTTCCTCTTATTAAGAAGTTTTTGCATGTCAAAAGAAATTACCAACAAAGTGAAAAGACAACCAACAAATTTTGATAAAATCTTGCCTAATAAGCACTCAGACAAAGATCTGCTCTCTAGAATCTATAAAGAACTAAAAAACATTAAGGCCCCAAAATATAAAGACTCAATCCAGAAGTGAGCATCTGAGATGAACGCACACTTCTCAGAGGACAAAATTAAAGAAGTGAATAAATATATGAAAAAATGCTCCACATCACTAGCCATCCACAAAATTTAAATTAAAACAACATGGGCTGCTTGTCATGACATGACAGTTGCTATTATGATGTCTCTCAGGTAGATGGTTGTTCAAGAAGGGGGTGGTGAATGAAAGCAAGAGACAGGAAAAGGAATATTGTGGGACTGTCTTGCTTCAAGATTGTATATGGTGAGATTTTTGGACTTATGTGTAAACATAAGAAGTATATAATTCTTTATGCCTACTTTTAAA
>NW_004524685.1:3563226-3595109 GCF_000260255.1 Octodon degus | reverse complement strand
AAAGGCATAACACAATTAAAAAGGAAGCGAGAACTTGAGGATTAGTTAGTGAAGAGAGGGCAAGGAGAAAAACTAGAAAACATGACAGGGGCAAAGTCATACATATATATGCACAAGATGGGAAAGGCAATGGTCCTGAGAATCTTCAGCGTGTTTTTGAAAATAGCAGGCAATTGGTAGGTTTCTCACCCTGACTATATATGCTGACACCTGTGAACAAAGCAACTGCACTGATAAAAGCAATATGTAGTGGTAGCATCATGCTTGGAATGTCTGTCATTCTAGTCTAATTATGTACTGCTTGTCATGACAAACCAATTACAGCCATACTGTCTCTCAAGTAAAGATTTGTTTAAAAAAGAGGGTAATAAATGAAAACATGAGACAAAAAATGTCACAGGATTGTCCTGCTACAAGGCTGTATATTGTTAAATTTCTAAATTTCTGTGTAAAAATATGTAAATGCTTATCATTATTTTTAAAATATTTTTTATCTTTTTAATCTTTTTTCTTCATATTGTGGAGGGACTCAAAGTTTAACATATCAATACTTGATGGAAAATTCCTGTTCCATGTTATGTCTAAGATGTTTGATATTTAGACAGACAGTAAGGTTAAGCTCAACTGCCTATGGTACAGGATACCAATATCATTAAGCTTCTCTTTTGGAGAGTTAACAACTTAAATTTGCAGACTGAAAATTAAATAAACATAAGGGCTACAAGGACAGCCAATATTTTGGCCCTAGCCTTTCAAGGTCAGTAATGACTCAGGACATACAAGAAACTGTACTGTAACATCCTGTAATTCAATTGTGTCCCAAATTTTCTGATCGAGTAGATTTTAGGGCCACAGAAGAAAGTGATCAATGATGTGGAGTGTGCCTAGGAGAGTCACATGGAGAGAAAACATTCTGTCAAGTTTTCACAGAGAGCAAATTGGTCAAGTAATAGCCGTGACTCATCCATATGGCTGACACTGACAAAGGATCTACAAACTGAGCTACAGGGTTTCAGGTTAAATCCTGAGGGGATTTGATTGAATTTATCAGATGCAAAAGTTATATTCCTTGTCATATAGACCTTGCTCTTTCTTGGTCTTAACCATGCAGCATAAAAGTATGAAAATGAAGTATAAAATGTATAGCCATATTAATATGATGAGGTGTAAAAGGCTCAAGCCAACAATTTTGGACATTGACAGGCTTATGGAAAACCCATTACTATTATGGACTATTGGACTATATTGGGATATTTTGCTGAATTCATGCACCTACAGTATTTAAATGACAATGGAATACACTTCTGTGACAAAACTAACCAGAAAAGGGGGATACAAATGAACAACCATTTTGTATCTGTATACTCCAAATAGTTAGGATAGATATACAGCTCCATTCTCTTAATTCAATGAATAGAGAAGTTTTTTCTAATAGTGTAAGAAAGGATACCAGGTCTGCATCTTATACAATGAATAGCCACTAAGACAACAATAGACAATGTATTAATTATTGAAAATGTGCTAGTAATCGGTTTTGAAAATGTCTCATTGCTATTTGTTGCTCATCAAAAATATTTTAAAAATAAATTTTGGGACCCTAATGTTTTTTAGTTCTTCATAAATTCTAGATAGAAGACCTTTGTCTGAGTCCCTATTAGTTAATTTTTCCAAATTTGTGGGCTGTCTTTTCATTCATTTGGTAATTTCTTTTGACATGCAAAAACTTCTCAATAGGAGGAGGTCCCAGTTGTTAATTCTTTCAAATATTTCTTGTGCAGTTTGATTTTTGTTCATGAAATATTTTCTTACCCCTATATCTTCAGGATTTCTACCTACTTTCTCTTCCAGGAGATTTAGTGTTTCTGTTTTAATGTTTAGATCTTTACTTTATTTTGACTTTAGTTTAGTTCATGGTGATATACCTAGGTCTAGTTTTAGCTTTTGGCATGTAGAGAGCCAATTTTTCCAGCACCATTTGTTAAAGAGACTATCTTTGTTCCTGTAAGCATGTTTCATCCCTTTGTCAAAGATAAGGTAGCTGAATGTGTTTGTAGCTGCATCCACATTTTCTAGTCTATTGCATTGATCCTCAAGTCTACTGTTTTTTGCCAATACCATACTGATTTTATCACAGTAGCTTTGTAGTACAATTTTAAGTCAGGAGTTGTTTTATCTCTTGCCTTCCCTTTGTTGCCCAGCATTATCTTTGCTATTCTAGGTTTTTTGTGGTTCAAAATAAATTTCAGGAATGATTTCTCTAGGTCTTTGATGCATGTTGGTGGTAGTTTGATAGGGATTGCATTAAATCTGTACAACACTTTTGGGAATATGTTCACCTTCACAATGATAGTTCTTCCTATCCATTTTCTGAAATCCTCTACAATCTCTTTTTTTCAGAGTACTGTAATTTTCATTCAATAGGTCTTTTACTTCTTTAGTTAAAGTATTTAATTTCCTAAGTATTTCATTTTTTTCAGTGCTATTATAAAAGGTATCGTTTCTCTAATTTCCATCTCATTGTGTTTGTTATCTGTGTGGAGGAATGCTATTGACTTTGTATCCTGCTATGTTACAGAATTTGAGTGTCAATTCTAGTAGCTTCTTGGTGGAGTTTTTTGGGTCTTCCAAGTACAGTATCATGTCATCTACAAATGATGATAGTTTAACTTCTTTTTTATGTATTCTTATTCCTTTTATTTCTCTTTCTTGTCTAATGGCTCTTACTAATGATTCCAGAAATATATTGACTAGGAGTGGTGAGAGAGCTAATCCTTGTCTTGTACCTGATCTCAGGGTAAAAAATTTCAGTTTTTCCCCATTTGGAATTATGTTAGCAGTTGGATTCTCATAGATAGCTTTTATCAGATTGAAGTAGACCATCTATTCCAATTTTCTGTAGGATTTTGAACAAGAATGAGTGTTGGACTTTGTTAAAAGCCTTTTCTGCATCAATTGAGATGATCATATGGTTTTTTGACTTAGCTCTATTGATATAGTGTATTGCATTTATAGATTTGCATGTGTTGAAACATTCTTGCATCCTTTGGATGAATTCTACCTATATATCTTTTTGATGATATGCTGGATTCTACTTGCTAGCATTTTATTGATGATTTTTGTATCTATGTTCATGAGGAAGATTGGCCTGTAATTTTCTTTCTTAGTTGCAGCTTTCTCTGGTTTTGGGATCAGCATAATACTTACCTCCAGAAATGATTTTTGGAGAATTGTTTCCTTTTCAATTTCATTGAAGAGTTTGGGGGAGTATTAGGATTATATCTTCTGTAAGTTTCTTGTAGAATTCAGCTGTGACTCCATCAGGACCTGGACTTTTCTTTGTCGGCAGGCTTTTTATTACATTTTGTATTTCACTGGCTGTTATTGGGTTATTGAGAGTTGTTGTATCTTCTTGATTCAGTTTTGGTAATCTGTACCTTTCTAGGAAACTGTCCATATCTTTTGTGTCTTTGATTCTGTGACAGCAAAGATTCTCAAATCTTCTGAATTTCCACAGGGTCTATTGTAATTTCACCCTTTTCATTCCTTATTGCTTGAATTTGAGTTGTTTCTTTCCTCTTTTTGAAGAGGTTAGCTAAGGTCTTATCAATTTTGTTTGATCTTTCAAAGAATGAGTCTTGTTTCATTAATTCTTTGCATTGTTTTCTTTGTCTTCATTGCATTAATTTCTGCTCTAATCTTTATAATTTCCTCCCATTTTTGGGCTTTGGGTTTCGTTTGCTCTTCTTTTTCTAGACGTTTGAGGTGCAGAATTAAGGTATTTATTTGATCCCATTTTGTTCTTCTAAAGCATGAGTTCACAGCTATAAATTTCCCTCTAGGAACTGATTTCATTGCATCCTGTATATTCTGATAAGCTGTGCTCGAATTTTCATTGAATTGTAGATATTATTTAATTTCTAGTTTAATTTCATCTGTAGCCCTCTGGTTGATGTGGAGGGTATTGTTTAATTTCCATGTATTTATGAGGGTTTTGTGGTTTCTTTTGTCATTTATTTCCATTTTCATTGCACTTGGTCAAATAATATACATGGGATAATTTGTGTTTTCTTGTATATACTTAAGCATTACTTATGGAATAGTAAATGGAGTATTTTAGAAAATGTCCCATGTGCTGCTGAAAAGAATGTGTATTCTGATGTGGTTGGGTGGAACACTCTGTACATGTCCACTAAGTCTATTTGTTCAAGTTTTGATTCAGTTCTGCTACTTCTTTGCTAACTTTTTCTCTGCTTGACCTATCATTTTGGGATAAGGAGATGTTAAGGTCTCCTGTTAAGATTGTGGTATTGAATATTAGATGTCATGTCCATGAAGATTTGTCTTATATAGTTGGGTGCTCCCATGTTTGGTGTGCACATATTTATGAGTGTTACTTCTTCCTCTTGTGTTTTTCGCCTAACTAGTATGTAGTGGCCTTTATTTTGTTTGATCATCCTTGGTTTGAAGTTAGATGTCTGCAAACAGCATTGCTACCCTTGCTTTTTTCTGAGGTGCTGGAACATGTAGTATTGTTTTCCATCCTTTGACTTTCAGCCTATGAATTCTTTATGAGTTTAGTGTGTTTCTTGTATAGAGTATATTTTTGGATTTTGCTTCCTATCCCACTGTACCAGCCTATTTCTTTTAATTGGTGAATTGTGTCCAATTACACTGATGGTTATAATTGAGATGCACTGACTTATGATTGACATGTTATTTACTTGCTGTCCTCTATCACTTTTTCTCCTGTGTTTAATTGTTTGCCCTATTTTTTGGGTTCCTTTTTGTACTCATTGGTGGAGTTGTGCTCACTTTGGTCCCTCTGTAGCATATCTTTTCATAGTCTGTGTAGGGTTGGCTTTGTCATTATTAAATTCTTTAGTTGTTCTTTGTCATGGAAGTATTTCACTTCTGCATTAAACTTGAAAGAGAGTTTTATAGGGTATAGCAGTCCGGGCTGGAATTGAAGTACTTTGCTCCATGGTCTTCTTGAATTGATAGTTTGTGAAAACAAATCTGCTGTTGTTCTGATGGGTTTTCCTTTAAATGTGATATGTTTCTTTTCTCTAGTGACTTTTAGTATGCTATTCTTGTTCTGGATTTCTGGGATCTTAATTATATGTCTGGGTGTGTTTTTAATTGGGTTGATGTTATTTGGAGTTCTATATGGTTCGGTTATCTGAATGTCAGATTGTTTCCCCATATTTGGGAAGTTCTTTGCTATTACTTCTGCCCATATTATTTTTATATCACTTGTATTGACTCCTTCTTTCTCATTGATGACTATTAGTCGTACTTGTTCATCTTTGCATCGTCTTGCACATGTTGAATTATTTTTTCCTGCATCCTAGTTGTTTTTAAGAGATCTTTTCTTACATTTTCATTAGTTGCAACGGTGTCTTCAAGGTCTGAAATGCTATCTTCACTTTCATTCAAGCAGTTTTGCCAGCTTGAGATTGAGGTTTTAATTTCCTGTATAACACTTTGAATGTGCTTCCTGCATTCTATTTATTTCTTATGTTGCTCTTTCAAGGATTCCATCATTTTTCTATTCTCCTCTATTTTTTTATTAGTGTCTTCTTTAGAAATACTTAGTATTTTTTTCATTTTAGTTACCATTTCTTTTTTTACTTCAGAAATTATTTCTGATCTGATTTCCTCTGAACATTTCTGAAGTTGTTTCTTTACTTCAGACACTATTATTTAAGAGGTTTCAGGTGTGTGATTTCCCAGTTTCTTCTATGCTGGTGTCTCCTGCATTTGTTCTGTGTGAACTCATAGTCTAAGAATGCATTTTGCTCCTTCTCTTTGTCATTTTTTATTGCCCTGTCTTCTGACATTTGGTGTAGAGCTATGGTGCAATTACTACTTTAGCATGTACTGATATTCTCACCCATGAGAGATTATGTGGTTAAGGCAGTTACAGTTTTGTATTTATGGAAACACAATTCACAACATTAATAATGAGTACTGCTATTTATCAGTTGACAAACTTTTGTAACTAGTGGGTTTGTATTTTAGACCATAAGAGCAAATACTGTGTCTGTGTAACTAAGCAGAAATTACATTGAGAATTGTATTTAAATTAGTTCCCCTATTTCTGTCTGATCACCTCCCCTTTATATACTTGGGGTCTTCCATCCAGATTAGCTCACCCTGGTTACTTGTTGTACCCTCTCTCAATCAAGAGAGAAAGAGAGAATGCGCTCATAGATCAGGGTCTAGCAAAGTGTCTCAGCTTACCATGTCTGGATCTGCCAAGTTTGAACTCATCAAGAGGTGCGTGGCTTGGGTCTGGCTGCTGTTCTCTGCTTCTTCCTGCTGCAGCCTGTGGAAGTGAACCTGCTGTGCCCCTCTAGCAAGATGTTTGGCTCCTGGATTAGCCTCTCTGCAGGGAGTTCTTCTACAAGGTTCTACACCAGGCCTGTCTGCTGGAGGAGGTTCCTGTGAGTGCACAGAGAGGTCCCACACATATGCTGGGCCTGGGCTTTGGCTGGAAAGGACCTGAGGAGCAGGCAAGCAGGCAGAAGGTCCCACACACATGCCCTGTTCTTCTTATTATGGAGTTTTTCCCTAAGTTGTTTTTAGGAAGGGATGATTTAGGCCCATCTGCTGTGTAAAACTATTCTGTCAAGGGAGTGAAGAAGTTAATATGATCTAGAAGAATGTCTAATATGTCTTGGATACTTATAAAATCTTGGTTGTTTGTAGAATAAAAGGAAGAACCTTACTGGATGCTTTTCTTTCTTTTGGGAAAACTGTCCATAGAATTAAGGTGAAAACTACAAATAGAAGGACAGCGGGGAGCAAAATCAAAGTTGGACAATACAATATATACAAGCTGAAGTGGAAGCAAGGACTGGGGTAAGCAGCCTGAAAAAGCACAATATCAAGGAGAGTAATGCACTGAGGTGTGGAGCAATCCTATGATCAGTGTTCCCAAGCTTCAGTCATGCATGGACTGGTCAGTGTCAGGAGTGAACAGAGCAGGACTTTGAGCACATCATCTCTTGAGAGCGAGCTTCAAAGGAGCTGGATTTCTGAAACTTACAAAGGTAGTTTATATGCACCTGAGTTAAATGTGTGTGTGTGGGGGAGGGGTCAACAGGTATAGCTGGTCTTTTACTCAAATTTTTATGGAACTAGTTAAAAGCTATTTCTGTAGGGTTCTGTTTAATTTTTTTTAACTGTTTTGGAGCTTTGTGGATCTAAGGATGTTCAGAATGGGTATAGAATATCTTAGGCTAGCCTGTGTAGGTACATATAAACACTGATAGATATCTGTAGCACTTATAAGGTTTTATATTAGTGTTTTTATAGGATGTTGTTTCAATCAATTGAATCCCTGGAGGGATCTTAGGATTCTGGACTGGATTGTCTTGAGTGTAGGTCTTTGGTATCACTGGTAGACTGTGGAGCAGATGCTGGCGAGGCAGGGGATGTTATGGCTTTTTCCTTTGTGACCCAGGTTGTTTTATTGTTTTGGTGGGTCTCCAAACAGGAGCAGGAAGCAGGAGACCCTTTTATTTTTCAGACCAACCGAGGGCCTACATGTAGGTCCATAGTTCACTTCATTGTGCAGGCCATGCCTGTGAAAGAACCTCGGCCAAAGTCACTTTGTTCAAGGTGACCACACGTGTCTGTTGGACTCCATTCCTAACAGTGCTATTTCCATTTATAAACAGTGTGGCCTCAGCATCTGTTGTAGGGTTCATTTTTAAATCTGGTCCACTGGAGAACAGTTCAGAGCTCATCGGTTTTCTTGATCAGAAGAACAGTGGCTACCAGAGCACAAAGGCAAAGTTGGAAGCCCGAGTGACTGGACCCAAGTGCTTGCACGGGTGAGCTGCTGGATGCTCTCAGGGGTTGAAAGTCAGAGACAGTATTTTTGATGCCACATGTCATCATCAGCAAATAAGGTAACATTATTGCTTTATTACAGTTACATCTGGAATTTCCAAGATTAGGGCTGTAGATAGGGCCCTCAAATGTCATCTAAGGCTTTTTATACTGAATTTCAGTTAAAAGCGTGAGCCCAGATAGCTAACTTTTTTGTTTACATATTTGTGCCTTTTCCCGAGATACCTTGTAGCTAGCTTCTGCAGATACTGCAGCAAAGATTTTATGTGTTTCCAGCAAGCTGTTTGGGTGTCATTAACCAGAAATGCAGTCTTATCTTAGAGTAAACAAGCTTCTAAATCTTTGGACTAGATCCAGTAAAGGAGCTGGCTGATGGGAGCCAACCAAAGGCAGAAGACACCCTTTAAATGCAGGCAGGTGAACCAGGTGAATTATATATATTTGGGACTGCAGGATGGAGGGCAACTGTGGCAGCACCGACACTTTCTGGAGACCCTGAACTGCCTTTATAGGCAGGAGAGGTGTATTTTGGCAGTTTGACAGTATTCTGCAGTTTTGAAGCATTGTTCTTACCTTGGGACACTATCCTGGCAAGCAGGATACGGAGTTGTAAAGCTGAAAGGACAGAGAAACAGGCTATCTCAGCAAAGGTGCCAGTGACTTGATCACGTTTATTGTTAAAGCCTCCCCCCAGATAACGCAAGAGTTCTTAAACCCTTGCGGCAATTGAGCCCAAGTGAGCTAAGCTTTTTTTTTATTCTGTCTCAGGATCTTCCCAGTTAAAGCCAAAAGGGATTGGTCACCTCATGGGAGCAAGCCACCAACAGAAGAAGGCATCTGTTAAATTTAGACATGGAAATCAATTGGCACCTGGAAGTCATTTTTACCAGGAGGGAAGGAGAGGAGTGTTTTAAGGTGGTTAACAGTGTGTCAGTATCCTGAGCTGCTTTGAGTGGCTGATGTGTGGCTAGGTGACTGTTTATGACATAGGACATGGGAGCATGGCTGATGGACAGGCCCACAGGCGAGTCTTTAGCCCATTCCTCTGGGAGGAGAGTTTTCCAAGTTTCAGGATTGTGATTCTCTATCTCAGGCTGATGCAGGCATCATTCTTCCTTTTGGGAAACAGTCAAGAGTAAGGAGATGAGGGGGAGACTGGTGGGCTTCTTGTCAGGAATTTATGTTTGGTGCCTGGAAGAAAGGGCAAGAAGCAAGAGTCCCAAGGTGATGGTAACATTTTGCTGACTAAGGGGACTTTTGAAACTCATAGGCTGGTCCCCAATATAGACATGGACTGTGGAGTCCCAGTGACCCAGCTGAAGAAGAGAGCCTGGTCTGGCCTAGTCTGAGCCTGTCAGACTGATGAATGGATTGTCATCTGATCCAGGTTGAAGTTTTGTTTTGTTTTGTTTTGTTTTGGCAGAACCAGGGATTGAACTCAGGCCCTTGCACTTGCCAGGGAAGCACTTATTCCACTGAGCCATCTCCCCGGCCCCATGGGTTGAAGTTTTTGAGAGTTTTTATTTTTTAAATCTGAATTGACATTTATCTTTAATGGCCATAGCCCTTATAACTCACTTTCACCAAGGGGCATATTTGTCTATCACATTGGATTTTCTTGTGGATGCCAGGTGCTTTTGTGTAATGAAGGCTGCATTCATAATCTCTGGATTTTGAAGGGTCTTAGGGACAAAGGAGTATAGACCATGCAGGTTTCGTAGAGTCTCCGTGAAAGTCTGAAGGACTTTATTGGGTTTTGGGGTAATAGTAGCGACTCTAACATGTTGATGGACTTCAGTAATGTAAAAGTGTTTTTCTTTTTTTTTTTAAAGTTTTATTGATAAACAGATAGCAATGAGACAGTTTCAAATCAAATCGGAAGTACAGTTTCAACAAATAATACACTGCATATATTCTTCTTAGTGGTTAATTGCTGTACAAGATGTGGACTTGTGATCCTATTTACAAACACCATTAGAACAAATCATTCTATTCATTAAGAGAATGTAAAAGTGTTTTTCAATATAACATTTTTCTTGGTGGAAATATGTTTGAATATGAATTAATACTTTTCATTTTAATTATAATTTTCATAGATGTACAATGCAGGCAGATTTTGCAAATATACATTAGTTTACATGTCTAAAGAGTTTATTTAATTTATTTATTATTATTTTATTTTTTGGCAGAATTGGGGATTGAACTCAGGCCCTTGTGCTTGCCAGGCAAGTGCTTATTCTACTGAGCCATCTCCAGCAGGCCCAATGATCAAACCCCTCGCCCCTGTGCCTACTTGCAGGCACTTTAATATGCTGTGCAAGTAGGTACAGGGGCCAGGGGTTAGATCTCCAGGCCTGCTGTGCCAACCCTGTCCCCTGGGCATGCTGAGAAGGCAATTGAAACTGGGCATGGTGGTGTGCGGCTGTAATCCCAGCTCTTGGAAAGCTGTAAACAGGCAGATCACTGCAAGTCTGATCTAGTAGTGAGACCCTTCCCTAAAATACACACACACACACACACACACACACACACACACACACACACACACACAGAGTTTCTTAGAGTACATTGTGTGTTATTTGTAACTTTTATTCCAAATAATACATACCAATAGGAAAAAATAGGGTAATAAATTGTGCACAATCATTTGGCCAGAGTGATAACCACTTTTAACTTGTTGTACCCCTCAAATCCTCATATTATTTTCATTTTCCTTCTCAATGTGTGCAGATGTACATGATATATACTGAGTCAGCCAAAAAATGTATACACACTTCAAGATAAGGAAAATAGTATGATGTTTTTTCAACAGATGGTGTTACCCTCATGTGGGGGCTTCTGGATGGTGCCATGCCACAGAAAGCCTGTGAAACTGCTGCCCCTCGGAGAAAATTGAAAACTCATGTGCAGCAATCTCAGCCACCAAGCTTGCCCAAGGCAGCCGTTTGCTGTACTAACAAACATCTGGAAGCTAACGCTCACACTCTGAGCACCTCCTACGGTTGTGGAGGCCGAAGGGAACTTGTCTTAATCTCATGATATCTCAAAAAATTTGGTACGAAACTAGTTTACACATATATACAAGTTTTTCTTTCTCTGAAATGTACATATATTTTTGTCAGACTATATATATCAAATCTATATGTATAAATTTGTCCCGAACCAGAGGGTCAGTCAACGAAGGTCACCTGGGGGAGGAGTGGGGAATTGAAGAGGGACAAAGGACAGGAGATGAGAGAAATGAGGACAAGTCAAGACTCTGATCAAGTCCCGTTTATTCAGGGGAGTTGCTGGGCGTATATAGGGGGTGATGGAATGAGGAAGTGTCGGCTCTTGGGGTCAGCAGGTATCTAGGCAACGGGGAAGGTGCAACCCCTGGGGCATAGCACGTGATTCACAGGGAATGGGCAAGGTGAGAAGGGCCATAAACTTAACTCAGCAGGGGAATAGACTGGATACTGGTTAATGGCCTCCCACATAAATTGAAAGAGAAAACCGTGTACACACATATGTATGTATATGCATATGGATTTCTAAAAGTTTTGTACATACTGTTTTATAAATCCCTTTAGGGACGTAACAATTTATTTTGAACATCTTCCTTTCTTTTTTTATTTTAAGGAAGGGCTTACAGGGTGTTCAGGGTCTCACTACTAGATCAGACTTGTAGTGATCCACCTGTTTATAGCCTCCCAAGAGCTGGGATTACAGGCACATGCCACCACGCCCAGTCTCAATTGCCAACTCAGTGACCCTTGGGTGTGGGGGTGGCATGACAGGCCCGGGGATCGAACCCTGCACCTGCACGCAGTCGCTTTAATCCCCTGAACTATTTGGCCAGCCCCTGGACATATTTCTTTACCAGTAAACATTTTCCCATATGGCCATTTAACCTATTTTGTAGATTTACCCCGTATCTTATAGTAAGCAACTTGCCATATGGTAACATTTCAAGTGAGATCTAACATGGTACAAATAAATAAATACCTGATAAATGGATAACTTCTGCATTAAACCTTAAAGTGTGCTTTTAGCTATGATTATATTGCATATTTAATTTTAGAGCTAGTATGTCAGGAAGGCATTGTTTACCTCTGAGCTACCTGAGCTTTCTTAGCCATTGGAAAAGGAGAAAATCAACGAGCAAATGGGAATCTGGAATGGTACCTGGGCCTCATGAGACACTAAATTTAGGAAACCCCATCTGTAGAGTTCTACTGGTATTCTATGCTTGACTGGCAGAGTAGATTAGGAAACAAAACCCAAAAATACCCTGTATACAAGAAACACACTTAACTCATAAAGAAATTCATAGGCTGAAAGTCAAAGGATGGAAAACAATACTACAAGCCCCAGCACCTCAGCCAAAAGCAGGGGTAGCAATCCTGTTTGCAGACAGTCTCAACTTCAAACCAAGAATGATCAGACGAAATAAAGACCATTATATACTGGTTAGGGGATAAATTCAAGAGGAAGAGGTAACACTCATAAATATGTATGCACCAAACACGGGAGCACCCAACTATATAAGACAAATCTTAATGGACATGAAAAATCTAATATCCAAAACCACAATCTTAACAGGAGACCTTAACACCCTCTTATCACAAAAATATAGGTCAAGCAGATAAAAGATTTGCTATTCAATATAATCCTACGTTATTCTGAGTTTCGACTGTAGAACAATTTGTTCTGTGAATAAGCAGAGTGACTACAAAAAACAAACAAAAACCCCTCAAAACCTGTCATTGCACATATTTTCACTCAACCAATGAACACAGTAAAACCAGCATCTCTGAGTTCCATTTCTGTGCTCATAGGAGACTGATCTCTATAACTTGGATCAGACACAGAAACAGGTACTTATAACTCTGTCAGTGGGAAGAGCAAGCAATATAGAACTGGCATCATAAACTAGTTATATTAAGAGCAATTTAAGGCAACTAATCCCCAGTGCATGTATTGGAGTAGAAGTGAAAAGAGTATAGATGCTACCAGAATTGAGGCATACTACAACTTTCTACAGGAGTTTTCAATAAAAATTCATCTGATAGTTCTGAGTCTCCAAGGCCCACTCTTTTCAGAGCCATGAAACAGGTCCTGATTTCATCTCTGCTGTACCAGTTTCAGTTGAAACCCTATTCTGTGCTATGCCTTGTGTCAGGATGTCCACCCAAAGCCTCATGCAGTCATGGGAGCTGGGCATTTTGGAGGCAGCTAAATCTAGAGTTTATGACTGATTCACAGTCCAATGCTAGGATTGTGGGTGTGAGTGCTAGACCTATCCTAAGGCAGGGACAGAATGAGTTCTCTCTCTCTTTTCCTATGCCACCCACGCTCTCTTCCCCTTGCCCTCTCTCCCTCTCATTCACCCCCGGATGTCCCCTTTTCCCTCCCCCTACTTCCCCTTCTTTTTCTCCTCACTTTCTTCTTTTCCTGTCTCTGCCACCATGAATAGTTGCCCCTCTGCCATGTGCTACCCTATCTTGGAGCCAGATGATTATGGAGTAAAACCTTTGTAAGCTAAGTAAAGCTTTCCTTGTTTAACTTTGGGTGTTGGGTATTTTGTCTCAACAATGACAGCAAAGTAACTAAGACATTCTACTTCATTAGTGCCTTTCCCCCTTAATGTAAAGAAGCCCAAACTGTTGTCTCCATCCTCAGGGAGGGGACTCCTCCTGCCAATCTCGTGAGACAATCTTCCATTCCTTCAGCATACTGTTCTCTCTCTCTGCAAATGCAATGAATAAAGCCTTTACTAAGTTAGGAACTTATGGTGATTTATTTTTATATGCTCTTCTCCTTCCAGAAAGGATTAAAGGCAGCTTATGAGGATACCTAAAATAAAGCAAGATTGCTTAAGTAGGAAAGAAAAACAATGACAGGAATTTAAAGTGAAGCCATGGAAGAGATTAATTTTAAAAATATTTTTTCTGCCCAAAAAGGACCATGGGTTTCTTATGAGTAGGTTATTGATTTGGCTGACTACATTAGTAATAAACAATAAAAGTAAAATCTAATTAGTTGCTTAGTGAACAGTATTTGAAAGGCAAAAAACAGATTGATTGCAGAGAAATAATTCTTAGGATTAGGATAATAAGAGAATTGCTCCCATGTACCAGTAGAGATAATAGAGTTTAATGTC
The DNA here is from genome assembly GCF_000260255.1 of Octodon degus. NCBI lineage: Eukaryota > Metazoa > Chordata > Mammalia > Rodentia > Octodontidae > Octodon > Octodon degus. The sequence goes on along the minus strand of NW_004524685.1, from coordinate 3,581,104 downwards.
TGTTTAAAAATAAGTACTCATCAAGATAAATTTATTCAAAGCTAGGCACAGTAGCCTATATTCTCAGGCCTCTGGGAAGCTGAGGCAACAGAATCTTGAGTTCCAGTCTATCTTGGGCAATTTATCAAGAATCTGTCTCAAAAATACACACATAAGGGGCTAGGGAGATAGCCCAGTGGCATAAGCACCTGCTTGGGAAGCACAAGTTCCTTAGTTCAATTCCTGGAACAACAAAACAACAACAACAACAACCATACATGTGTACAATTAAATAAAAAGAGTTGGTAGTGTAGTTTAGTTCAGTGCAAAGGCCATGGGTTCAATCCCCAGTACTGTAAAAAAATTAAAAAGATAAATTTATGCAGGTCTTATTTTAGCTAATAGTATTTTATAGAGAAGTGAAATAAAGATTAAGCTTGTTTGGCTTTTTCCAGGAGTGCTAATCAATGTATCAAGGAAAAAAAAATCGAAATGGAGTAGTATTGGCTTGGGCACTGAAAATGGGATCAGGAGGCATCCTTAAATCCAGTCTTAGACAATTCCTTAGCTGAAATTTTAAAGTGGGATTCAGATATGTCCCTACCCCTCTTCTGAGATGAATTTAGGACAGATCCACATACAGAATAGAGATATTCTTTCTGTATTCTTTCTATAGTTTCCATTTTCTGGAGACACCACTGGAATCCGAGGTGACCATAGGATTAAAATGATAACTGGAGACTTGTAGGTACCTGTTAGTAGTTGAATGCACCTGTGAATCTCTTATCATGGTGTCCTCAGTCTTGATGTGGGATGAGATAATTATATACATTTAGAGCAAATCAATCTTGTATGGCCAGTTTTTAGACAAACATTCCCTAAATGAATAACATGCCTATATGCAGAGCTGGAACTAGATCTCACTCAAAGTTTTAAGGTAATAAAAGAGACAGATCAAAAATGAAAGTAAAGCTTTGTTCAGCTCTTAGTTACCCATTGAGCACCTGCAGGTTCATGTGAAGAGCCACTGTTTTGTTTAATAAAAACAGCCTTCAAGTCCCTGATTGCCTCAGAAGAAAACGCAAACCATACTTTTAATAAATAACAGGGTAAGAATCCAGGCATTTGCTCTCTTTCTCTCTGGTGTTCTCTGTCTCAGTTTAAAGTTATAAATACTACAGTTGTTTTACAAAACCTCTGAACATTTTTATTTTGTTTTTGTTTTTTTGGTACTGGGGATTGAACACAGGACCTTGTGCTTGTCACGCAGGCACATGTGTCCCTGAGCTATATCACTGGTCCCAAAAATCTCAGAACATTTTTCTAAGATTCCTTGACTATGTTTTCCTGATTACAGTCTTAATTAGATTCAATTAAATGTAGCTTTATTTTTTCTCTATTTGGTTGGTTTTATTCATAGTCAACATAAATAACTTTATAATGTTGTTTTCAACACATTGGAAATTCATTGCCAAGTGTCTCAAATTTTTACATGTGACTTCATACATAATCAGTAAAACATAAATTGAACTCACAAAATGGAAATCTGCCAAAAAAATGTTCCCTTAGGTCAAAATAGGGGCTAAATTCTAATCTATAATTAAATTCCATATTCTGTGGTATACATGAGCATGTTCTGTAACACAATCTGGACATTCCCTTAGCTCTGAGCCCAGCAATCTCTCAGGAACTGGAAGGTCAAATTCTGAATAGAAATAATTCATGCAGCTAAAGGATTTCACTGAAAAAAGATTTATTTTTATTCACATTTTACATAATTTAATATATCTTCCAAAAAGTTATTTAATTGCAAAGATTGCATTTTATACTGTTTATCATAGGTTTCTTAAACATAAGATCAACTTAATTTATTTTCATTATTTTCCCCCACACTTTTCATTAATTATTGAAAATATTAGTTTTGATACCGTGTTCCATTATTGTCTTCTGTCTAGACCTGATCTGATGATACCAAAATTCAATTAAACAAAAGGGGCTCTATGGAAGTACCCATAACTGTGTTGCTTCTCCCAGAAGAATCTAGACCAGAAGAAAAAAACAGATTCCTATTGTGATATTATATGTCCCCAAATCTATTTACTTACTAGTGGTGAAGACCAGGTAGAAAATAACTTGATTATGACCAAGTAGAAATCTATTTTGGAAAACTATTAACCAACTAATTGCAAATCTGTTTTGGAAAACAAGTAACAGCTGATAGGAACCTAAAATGAAACATACGAAGTAGACAGCAGAGTACTGGAAAAAAAAGAAAAAGAGCCTGGAACACTAAGAGACTGTTACACTTTTGCTCTATAGTTGACTGTATAGTTATACTACGTTCATCTGTCCTTTATTCTTCGCAAACACTGTGTAAGGAATTTGTTTTTGAAACAGTTTTTACTTCCCTGGAGAAGTTCTAAATTTCATATTTAAATATTCAAAATGATATAATAAAAATAATAGTATACAGAAAAACTAGAAGTCCAGAAATTGAGCTTTACAGCCTCACTTGTAAAATTATATTGATAGGAAAGTATGAACTATTTATGTGTTAGTAGACTAATTTCCAAGAATATTCAAGAAAACATAGCCAGCTTGTTCTAGTTTTCATATAAAAGCATACAAATAAAAGTATCTGAGATCAAAATATATCACTCTTCCTTCCTGAATGAATTTTTAAGGTCATTAAAGAGCTTTTTAAAGGTGCTACTAACTCTCCTGAGAATTACTACCCATGATAACATGGCCTGTTTTTACACACCAAATGCTAGGAAGAAAAACAAAAACATATGTGGCTGGGATTTCTTTTTTTTTTTTTTTAAGAAAAGAAAACCATATTTAAAGTTTCCTGTCCAGATGTGTCAGGAGACATGTCTTGCTTTCTGCCTGTATCACATCCGTTCATGGTGTACAATTTTATGTCATCTGACAGAGTCCTACCACAGAAAGAGGACAGGGGAGCTCCCAACGTTTAAGTTAGCCAACGCCATGTCTGTAAACGTGTGTTAGAAAAATGATTTTTTTCTCTATTTAAGCCTTGTAATTTAACTTATTTAAAACCTATCACAGTTCTTGTCGAGATAATAGGAAGAACTGGAGGCATTTTAGACTGCTATGTTTGGGCCTTTCCCAGAGTCATTCAATCAAATTTAGAAACAATATACTTGCTTTCCTCTTTCTTTTCAAAATTGTCAGAATCGGCTGTCTCAGTTTGTCTCTACATGGTGTTTGGTTTCTAGGCTATAACCGGGTCACCACTTCATAGGTAGCACTCGAGTCAGACCTAAGATGACCTCTGCTTCCTGCTGTGTGACCTTGGGGAAATTACAAAATCTCACCAGACTTCGGATTGTTGGCTGTAAAATAGATTAGTAATAATACTTATATCTCATAAAGTACTCATTAAAATTTAATAATATAGAGCATATGAAGTGCTTAAATGGAACCAATATGTAATTATTCACTGTAAATAAGATGCTGACCATAGGAGACTTTTGTTGCCGTGTTAAAGCATTAATAACTTAGATTAGCCCTCTTAGTGTTACTAACTATGAGAGTTGGACCCAAATATACCTTTGAGAATTGCTTGATTACATTGGAAAGCTAATAAAGTAATGAAGAAATACTGACGTAATGCCTAGCAGAAGAAGCAAATTCAGAGGTCTCAGCCTAGAATTCAGGGTCTATTTTTCCTAGCAGTTTCTTTTCACATTAGAAGTGGCTGAGATGGAGAGAGCTCTTGTCAGCCTCACAGGGCATGAAGGACAGAAACTGGAGTCCAAAGGCTTCTAAAGAGGGAAGTTCTGTCCCTACAGAATATGATAAAAAAGTTTAAAAATTAGAATATATTTTAAAAATAGGCATAAAGATATGGCAAAAAAGAGAAGCAACTACAAAAGCTTCATTTGTTCAAAGTAACCAGTGCTTTAGATGCAAAACAAAACCCAAAAACTCCCAAAATACTACTTTCAAAACTGACATATTAAACTTGATGAAAAAAAAAAGAGGGAAGTTCTGGATTCCAAAGTTAGGAATGAAACTGAATAGAAAATACAGTCGTATATTGCTTAAAGACAGGATTATGTTCTAAGAAAGGTATCATTAGGCAATGCCATCACTGTTCAAATACCATACACAAAAGAATCAAGATTGAATCAAGGGTGGGGTGAGGTATGCCTGGTGGACGAGTGACAGCCACCACTGACCTTCCACCTTTGTACTCCTCCAGCACTGTTAATTTTGTTTCCAGGATAAGTATTCTACATAACCTCTTACTGGCAAATTAACAGTAGATTTTGTGTGACTTAGGGGACCTGCTGGCCAGAGTAACTCAGAATGAAATCAGCCCAAGAAAAATGAGGCAGTCAGGAGACGAGGCCAGCATGAGCCATGTGAGGCTGCTGTCTACCTACATGGCCCACTGGTTTACAGCGAGCATGTCCTTCTGCAATTAAGAGTACAGCTTAAATCATCAGAATGCTAAATATTCAAACTAGTAGCATGGTCACTTATTATCAAGTATGAGCTATAATAATCTTATTCCTTTTTTAAATGTGGCACTGAGGTTGAAGCCAAGGCCTTGTGCATGCTTAAACACGTGCTCTAGCACAGAGCTGCACCTCCAGCTCCTTATGCAGCAATTTTATGAGACTGGCAGCACAGGGCCAGTGAGGTAGCTCAGGGGTCTAAAGCACCTGCTTAGGCAAACTTAGGCAAGTACACAGGGACGGTGGCTCAATTCCAGGCACCACATGGCTCACCAGTCCTGCCTCCAGCATGGACTGAGCTGGCCACAAAAAAAAAAAAAAAAAAAAAGATTAGTAGCACAGTAGGTTGGGTTATACCAATATTGTCACAAATATAAATAGTAGTACTTTGTGCTATGATATTAGAAAGGCTCCTACATCACTAGGTGATAGGAATTTCTTTTTAACTCCATTGCACTTTTAAGAAGTTATCGGTGTATGTATGGTTTTTCATTGATTGAAACAAAGATGATACAGTGCATGACTAGGTCAGTGGTGGCAAATCTATGGCACGTATGCTACAGCCAGCTGTTTGTTGTCACTGAAAGCTCTGAAAGGCTTGCCCACTATGGAAATCAGAGTGGGGACTCCTCAAAAAACTAGGATTAGAAATCCCATTCAACCCAGCTGTTCTCCTCTTGGGTATTGTTGCGAAATAACTGAAAACATCATGTCACTGATACGTATGCACCCGTGTTTATAGCAGCACAACTTGTCATAGCTAAATCTTGGAAAGAAGCATCACCTGAGGAGTGGATAAAAAGATGTGATGTTTTTATACAATGGAATATTACTAAGCTATAAAGACAAACTTTATAGGTAAATGGATGCAACTAGAGGCTATACTCATACGTGAAATAAATCAGACCCACATGTGTAAGCATCATATTGTCTCTCTAGTGTAAGAACCTGAAACAAAAAATAAAATCTGAAAGGTGCAATAGATACAGTAAAATGGAAAGAAACTGGATATACAAAATAAAAAATCGAGAGAAAAGAAAACAGAAAAAAAGGAAAGGGAAAATTATGCAGGTACACACACAGGATAGCTAACATGATTATATTATTAATTTCTATCAGATTTTTGGGAACAGCAGTAAATGCTTAAAATTTTTACTTTGACCAATTTTATGCTGATATCTGTAATCTGAGCAACTATATCAAAGATAGCAATATGCAATACATATAACAACCAGTGTTGAATACTTTTCATCTTTTTTTAAAAAATGTACATCATTTCCAATGTATTATTTTTATGCTCTCTTTAAAATAAACTAAAAATATAAAAAGGACAGGGGAAAAATTAAGGTTTATTGAAAGGAAGAATTATGAATAACCACTAAGACAACAATTTGCAATGTATTAATTACTGAAACTGTGCTAGTAATCAGTTTTGAAACTGTCTCATTGCTATTTGTTTCTCAATAAAGTTATTTTAAAAAATAAAAGATAATGAAAATAGGAAAAAAAAGAAAGGAAGAGTTAATGTTTGATCGATCTCGCACACCTATAGCTGGTAATCTGAGTAACAAATTTGGTGATAACAATATGCAGTATAGCAACCACTGTTAATTTTCTATTCTTGTTTTCAAATTCTGTACTATTTTTATTGTTTTATGTTGCTCTGTATTTGTCTTTTTAAAGGGGCTGAGGAGATGGCTCAGTAGAATAAGTGCTTCCCTGTATTTGTCTTTGTTCTTGATCATTTTTTTCTCTTTAAAATAATAAATAGATAAATAAATAAATAAGAGCTTTGCCATCTCTACTCTAAGTTCTCGTAGTGCTGGGAGTCCAGTGTCAAGTCGCAGCACTCATGAGTTTGTATTCAGGTGAGCTTCTATTGGTAGGGATCCCAGCTGCTGACAGCAATGTAAACGCTCAGGGAGGGGGCAGAATAGGTCGGCATTCTGTGCTTCACCCTCATCCTATAGTTTTCCATTCATAATGTCCAGTGTCCAATCAAAAATTACTGGGCCTTCTTTTCTCCTTAGATTATTCAGCTCATACTCTGCAGGGTCGGGCCTAGTAAGGTAGGTGCTTCTGAGGGTGAGGGGTATTGGTAGAGACTGGGCAAGGTTTGAGGGACATCTGAGAAACAGGGGAATGGATAAAGATGGTGAAACACTGGTGAGGTACACAAAGTTGTTATCCGATATGTAAATACATGAAGGATGATAGGAGTTAAGTTTTTTTTATAAGAAAAGAGAATTATAAATAAAAAGAAAGAAAATAAATAAATTATATATAAAAAGAAAGAAAACTAAAATTCAATGGGGTTCTTCCAGTGTAAATATACTGATACAGAAATAAAGAGGAAATTGTTGTTGCGCGCGCATGCGCGTGCACACACACACACACACACACACACATATGCACACTATTCGATGAGAAGCTGAGGTTCAGTCCCTGGTGTGTGGTGATGGCCCCGCCCCCAGGGTGCACCAAGTTTGCCAATGAGACTGGGTGTGGTGGCCACGTGCGCCTGTAATCCCACCGTAACAGCACTTGGGAGGCTGAAAACAGGAGGATCATTCTGAGTCCAGTCTACATCGTGAGACCCTGCAAACCCTGTACTAAATACATAAAAAGCAAAACAAAACACTGATTTTGCAATTATTCAGAAAAACAAAAATGAACAACCTGAGACTAAAATCTTTTGTGGACCATAAAGCAAGTACTCAGATAATCATGATGCAGTTTAAAAATATAGATAGTATATTAGCTTTCTATTGCTACACAATAAATTACTGCAAAAGTAGGTGTATTAAAATAATACATAGTAATTACCACAACTTTTCTGTGAACCAGGAATACAGGGACAATTTATCTGGGTCCTCCATTGAGGGTTTTACAAGGTTGCATTCAAGGTAGCAGAGCTGTATTCTCATTTGGATATTTGAAAGGGGAAAAACCTACTTCCAAGCACCTGTGGGTTGTTGGAAAAATTAATTTCTTTGCAACTTTTGGGCTAAGGCTGTATTTTCTTGCTGGTGATCACCCTCAGTGACTGAGGCCACTCATGGGTCCTTTGTATGTGGACCTCCTCTGTGGCCTACTTTTTCAAGGCCAAAGAACTTAAGAATAATTTCCTTCAAGGCTGCTTAAACTTATCACTGAAACATAACAATGACATCGCACCAAAAAAAAAAAAATTACAATCCTATCTTACCCTGGACTCAGAGACCAAAATCCTAAACAAAACATTGATTAAACAATCCAACATTCTTTCAAAATAATGATATAGTATATCCAATCTAGATTTATAGAATTTCAAGACTGATGTAACATTCATAAAATTTTATCACATTGAGAATAAAAGGCAAAAGATCATCTCTGATTTTTATAGTGTGTGCAAAACTTGTGATAAAATTTAACACCCATAAATAATGTTAAAAACCTGAAAAGGAAAGGAGTTTTCTTAACCTGTAAAGGCTATTTAGAAGAAAACGTATTGCAAACATCACACTTAATGGTAAAATGTTTTACTATTAATGGCAAATATTTCATCTAAGACTAAGGAGGTGAGTATATACTTCTCTTTACTATTAATAGTGTTAAACTTACATAGAGGAAATATTCCATGAATAGGACATAAAGAAAACATTTGCTATAAATGGAAAGCTCTGAAATAATTCTCTATGTCTTCCAGCCATCTTTCTTTAAAGTGACTACACAGTTGATATTGATGTCTTTGTGGTATAATGTTTCATCCTTCTTTATTTAGGAGCTTTATTTCTCCCAATTCACTAGCCCTGTTGTAGTCAGTCACATTTCCCAGCTGACACCAATAATTCAGTTCAATTAACATACACTGTTCATCTATCTACAAGATCCCAGGAATCTTGCTTGACCCATTCTAAGAAGGGCTGAGCCTTATTGACAGACACAGGTATTAGCCTTTCTTCTCTAAGAATTTCCTCATGACTACATTGCCCAAGTTTATTTCAGAATTTTGCTATATTTAAGTGACTTTTTTTTTACTTAAGAACTTAAACAAATTAGGACAATGTTGTATTCTATATGGCTACATTTTGACTTTTGCTTTTCACAAGGAGGCTGTCATAGCAAAACCAATGGAAACAACTGTATCAGGTTATGCAGAGGAGGCATCTGTCATAGCACGATAGTGTAGGTATAAGAAATAGAAGAGCAGTTGCTGTGCAACTGAACAGAGGGAGAGTTATTGGGCTGATGCCTCATCACACAAATAGCCTCCTTCAATAACATAACAATATTTTTCGTAAATTTCTGGAAATTCATGTGAAAAAGAAAGAAGCAAATATGTATGTTTGAGTCCTCCAGGAAAATATTTTAGTGTCATTGGAAGTGTACACATTTGCAAGTACTAAATGATGTGTAGACCATTTTCTTAGCATGAAGCAGTTTATGTAACTTGGAGAATACCTTAGAAACATTCAGATGTGATAAAGTACAAGTCATCAGATTAGAGATTTTGCACGTAAAGCTACCTAAGGTTAACAGTCTTTAATGACATACTAAATAGTAAAACAGCAGCACACGGTGCTCCAAGTCTCATGGCAGAAATGACTTTTCCATTTCATTTCCTGAGCTACCAATCTTGAGTTATATAACATGTTTAAAATGAATGAATTTGTCTCCTTGATGAGTTTCCCAGTCTTCAGTTTTAAAGAGGAAATGGAAAAGACTGTGGTTCCTGCATTTAAAAAAGACTGTGTATGTAAGCTTCTCACATGCCTCATTTTAATTCAGTCCAAAATAAATCGTGACCCTCCGATGCTCTACGTAGGTGGCTTCTTGGGAAAGAACTGCTGGACCAAACGAGAACATAATTGTGACATGGAATGAACGCCCTTGGTCAGACCCTTTCAAAGCCACAACATTCCCACTTGTTTTGCCCAGAGCAGGTCCAAAAAGAAAAAAAAAAAAACCTCTGTAGATGCAAAATGCTTTGAATTTGATTTAACTCTTAATTAGGAAAAATTAAGCGAAGTCACTTAGCCAGATCTTCTTCATAAATAATTGCTTCATCAAGGCTTGGAGCATTTTGATATTTGAGTTATACAATCCAAAACTAATTGAAGAGGAAAATGAATTTGGATTGTTTCCCATCTAGCTTTGTCTCACTTTATTTTCTGTTAAGATGTATATATGGGGCTTGTTAAGCTACAGATTCCATGAAAGTCTATGCATTGTGTTCACTGGCAGTCACTGGAACTGTTGCTTGGAGTTCTGTATTTAAAGAAATGAGATATTTGCAGCACATATAGTGCAAGATTGTGAATTCCATTTAGGTTAAGCTCTGGCCCAACTCCTTAACACTCTCATCAAATCATGGTTCCCAGCTTCCCAGCATACATCTCAGCACCCACATTTATGGAATGGTATCCGGTATCTTCTGAAAAGTCTACAACCAAACACTCATGCTGTGAAAACTTACAGATAGTGTCTTTCAAAGAAAATTAGCTTGACTAAACAAGGCTGTTATTAATTTTTAGTTTTTTCTCTATTTCTCCCTTCCTCTTCTCTGAGTTCCTTGAAAGCAATACCTTCTGAGAAAATGCCTTTTGAAAACAAAAGCATCGCAGACAGGGTCTGTGTAAGTAATCCTAGGCTAGATGTTGGTGTTTTCTAGAAAGCCTAACATATTCTCAGAATGTAACCTCTGCAGAGTTTTGAATATTTGAGCTTTTATGCCTGGTGATTCTGTTGCCTTTTTCTCCAATTTGTGACAGTTCCAAGCCAGAATAAGTCTGATATCTTAGCCTATGCAAGCATCAAATATAGAAAAAGCAAGAGTGGCAATGCAGTTCCCAATGAACGCAACAGTGAGGTAGACAAGAAAGCTGAGGAGCATTAAGATGTGCAAGGAAATGCAACAGTGATTGGGAGCGATCCTGGGAAACTGTCAAACCCACAGCTTGTGTGAGAGCCAAAATCCTCCTTGCACAAATAATGATAAACGACATCTGAGCTGCCTTTCCACAGCTTTCTATACAAAAGGCACTTGTGCCCTGAGCCCAAGGTCTGAAGTCACAGGATAGGCTGTGCAAAAGTCAGGGCTAGGCAACAGAAAGCGTGGCAACTCATGGCAGAGGCAGAGGCCACTGGTTAGCCAGTTCTGTGGTACAGTGTAGCACAGGATGAGTCAGAGTGGGCTTGGCTCTGACAGTTCAGGGCCATGCCCCAAATTCTACTCAAGCCCCTTAGGGACCCTTTGACTGGACCAGAAAATGCTTCTGAAAGTTAATTCTGAAGCAGCCCTCTAGACAGACCTGGACCTAATCAGTTTCTATTCAGTGTATGCTTCCCTTTTACAGTGATCATGAGCAATTTAGTGCCTGAGATGAGGCAGAAGCAGGAGAGGCAGGCGAGGGAGGACCATCAGTCTGACGAAGCATGTCTCGTGTTTGACATTTGGTTGGACTCCCAGACATCTTATTCAGGATGGAGACTTACGCCAAGTCTCTATGCCAAGTTCATGCCCCACGTTCACCACGCCTTGGAAATAAGAATATTCAAATACAAAATAGAGAAGCAGAGAAAAAACTAACATCTATCTCATCTTGGAACATAGTGATTTTCTTGTTGTTCGGCCTGCTCATAATTGTCTATAACATTCACACATGCAACCTGTATATTCATATTTAGTGCCATGGGCATCCCTAAGCTTAAAATAATTTCAATAAATTTATTTATTTTAATGCTCATATATCAACAAGAGGGTGATTTAGGCTTTCTTACTCATCAAAGGCCTGGGCTGTCTTTTCTTCTATCTATCTTATGAAACAGATCTTACTATTTTTCATTTTAAACATAATGACACAGCCTTAGGAGTTTAAGGGATGAAACTCAGGGATTTAACTCAAAACTGTGAACTCTCCCAAAGATAGACCCTGCCACAAAGTTATTACAGCTTGAGAAACATAATTTATACATTTTACGAATATGGAAATTGAAACTCAGAAAAGTTGAAAAGCAAGAATTCAAGGGATTCAAATTCAATCTTTTGTCCCTGGAAATTCTGTTCTTTCCATTGTGTCCCACAGAACTGCCAATCTTCAGAGTAAAAATGATGACAGTTTTAACTTTCTAAAGCTCTTTTGCTACTGCTGATATAAATTGGGTGGACCTATGTAAATTAAGCACTGTTATGTAAATGTTCTTCTCTGGAAATCTTAACAATTTTATACATAGCTGACTGTTACTCTTGAGGAAACTCTGGTTAAGAACAGGATGTTGGATGGTTGTTTCTCCTCAAACTTCAAACATTCACCAATGCTCGGAGGAGTTCTGGGAATAAACACTTTGCAAAGGCCTTAGCGGTCTTTTTTTCCAGACAGTCAGGAAAAAAAAAAAAGGTCTGGCTGTTTCTTTCTCTCTCCTTTCCTCTCTTTCTAATAACCTCAGCGCCATAGTCAGCTGGATGGTATGTGGAGTGTAAACGGCTTCTGTCAGGGGAAGATACGACCTTGACAAGTACATTGGAAAGGCAGATAAAAAAAAGACAGACACCTTTTCATTTCCAGTGTTGGACTACCTCGGAAAAGAGGGCATTTTCTACTGAAGCCCGAGTGCTTGGAAGTGGTAGCAGCATTAAGCCCAGGTAAACTAATGGTCAACAGCTCCCTGTGGATATTGACAAAAACTTTCCTTCAGTCAAGAAAAATCTGCTCAATCACCTTTCAGTTGGATGTAGCTTTTCACCCTTAATTAAGCCAGGAAAGGATCAGTTGAGGGGGAAAAGAAGAGAAGGGAGCCCAACAGGGAGAGTAAGGTGCGTTTCACGCGCTCATAAGTCTCTGTTCCACTTGGAGGGCTCTGGACACAGAAGCAGGTTCTGTCAGGAAGGAAATAGTTTCCTTCCTTTCCTCTCTGGAACCGTTAATTCGTCCACCCACATGGGAGTTGTTATGAGCGGAAGTGCCTCCCCACCCCCACCCCAACCGAAAGAAAAGACACTCCAAAGTCTTATCCTAGAACTTGAGAATGTGATTTTATTGGAAAATAGAGTTTTTGTAGATGTAATTAGCCAAGATGAGGCCATATACAAACAAAAAACTGCTTTCCACCCAGCCCTAGAGTCCAATATGACTAATGTTCTTAGAAGAAGGCAAATACAGAGACCCACAGTGGGAGAGCCGTATGATAATAAAGGCAGAGATTGGGGCTATGGGGCCATAAACCAGCGAACACAAAAGATGCTAGGGAACTGCAGCAGCTAGGGGGGCAAGGCAGGATTCCCAGGGAGTGCATCCTGCTGAAATGACTTAAGGATGCTTAGCATTCAGGACCACGAGACTTTAGATTTGTTTGTTTGGGTTTTTTTAAAGATAGTTTAAGAAAAAAAAAACAAACAAAGAAAGAAACGATGCAGAATTTCACTAAATAAAATGATAGGAATTCAACAATGGTTGTTACATTGCATATTGTCTTCAAATTAGTTGTTCTGATTACCAAATACAAGCACGTAAAATTGGTTGAAAATTAAAAAACTTTAAAAGGAGAGAGAGAAAAAAAATAAGCATTAATTTCTCCTTTCAGTAGACCAGAAGAAATCAGCCGTACAATTATCCAAGCTATCCTGTGCATATAGGTACATATTTCTATTTCCCTTCCTTCTTTCTTTTCTAATCTCCCTTATCCCAGTTGTTCCTTTCCCTTTCACAGTGTCTACTGTACCTTTCAGATTTCCATGTTTTAAATCATATAGTTTATGGTACTTTGTTATCCTGTCCTTAAGAATCTAATGCAAGTGACTTTAGGTTCAGTCAGTGACAACAGAATCTGCCCATTCTTATTATAGTTTCTAGAGGATACAGCTCTCATATCAAAGACAAATAATATCTAATTTTAAATAATTATATAATTGGTTTTAGAATTATAGAAGGACTGAAGTGTCAGCATCATCACACAAGGAGAGGGTTAGCTAGAGCCACATCATCCCTGGGTTTCAACCAGGACTTATCTGCTTCCTTTCTGGAACCTCTCCTCCCTCCAGGGATTCCAAGAAAACACAGCTCCTTGTGAGTTAATGCCATTAATTCCACTAAATCCCTATATACCACAGCTGAAGTCCTAAATCTCTTCATTCCTTGCTATTCACGGATGGCTTCAGTTTATAATAGTTAGCCTCTGAGCTGTACATAGCAGGCTCCACAAAGGACTAGACAGCTCCACCCTGGGTTTGAAGATCTTCTTGCATCTGTGTTAGAGATCATAGCCGATTTTACTAAACATTTCAAGGAGGCTGAAAAAGGAGATATTTATACTGCAGAAATGTAGACGCCCTTAGCTGAGCAGCAGGTGCCACTAAGGCATTTCACTGGCCTTACCTGTGTCACTAGCTCTGTTCTTTTGAAACAACCTTGAAAACCCTTTGTTGACAAGTAGCAAGACCCCAAGATGGGACATAATGCGAAATGCTATCACAGGCCTCAGATACCTGGAGAAAAATATGCTGTGCCTTTTTCTCCTGGGTCACTGTCAGCTCAAGTTGTAAGACCGATAGCAAGAAAGCAGAAGGCTGTCTTGTCTTTCTTTAGTCCCTTTAAACTCCAAGATCTTGGCAGCAGTTTATTGTTTTGTTTTTACCATTTCATCTGGCTTTGATTTGTGTTCACACTTTAGCAAATTCAAATGCTAGGCCAGCTGGTTTCTCTAATCTGTAATTTTTCTAGCTCTAAAACTGTCAATCATGTTCGCTGGGGTTTTCTGACTCTTCTTAGCTAAAGTGATCAAGTTTTGTCTGAGATCATTGGCTCGACATGAAGTGTTTAATACAGATGCATACATTTGTGGCATCATTAAAATTCATCCTTCATACTCCATTGATTTCACTTTCCATTTAAATCCAGTTAGATTAGGTAAATATCTCAAAGCTTAGACTTTTACAGAGAGATATGACACTAAATGACTTTTTACTTGAAGAGCTTTTTATTGTGGACCCGTCATCTTTTCATTTCTCCAAACTATTACCTTTTCCCTTTTATTTGTCCTTTAAATGGGATTTTTTTTCTGGTAGCTTTTATATTTTTTATATTGTAGATTATTTAATTAAGCTCTGTTCCAGATACTGTCCTCAATACTGAAGATAAAACATGAGAAAAGCAGAGAAGGGTTTGTAGATCCTGTAGCCCAAGACAATTTTTTGTAAATTGTTAAATCTAAATGTAATGGTAAATTACAAGCAGTGGTTTTTCAATCTTGGCTACACTTTGGAATTACATGGAGAGCCTTTAAAAAAATCCCATTTCTAGGGCTTCTGGTCCCAGATATGAGAAAGTAGTTTGAATAATCCTTCCATTGAAAATAACCTTAAGGCTAAATGAAGTATATAAAATAAATTTTGAAGGCACTGGAAAACAACCCACTCTGATAGGACCTGTGGGTCTATGATTACTGAAAAATATGAAACACTGTTCCTGATTCACTCTAGCTTTTTTCTTGACTAAAGTCCCAGAGAAGTGGGAACTGCAGTTAAACCCAAATCCTGTGGAATTCCCCCTTAAATTATTGGCTGATTGCTCTGCTGTGCATGTATAAGGCGAGGCTCCAAGAAACTGGAAAAAATAGCAGATGTAGTCTAAAGTCTCTTAAGCAGAGACTTCTGCGGCCATGTTGTGCTGGAATGAGATTGGAATTTGGACTTTATCTAAGTGCTACTTGGAGCAGGTTATCCGCACAAGAGCGCTTCAACAGGGGAGAGATGTGCTTTCACTTACATCTGTTTTTATTTTTTTTTATTTTATTTATTTGAGAGACAGAGAGAGAGAGAGAGAGAGAGAGAGAGAGAGAGAGAGAGAGAGAGAGAGAGAGAGGTGTGTGTGTGTGTGGCCAGCTCAGCCCACTAGGGGGCGGGACTGGCTGGCATGTGGTGCTGGGGGATTGAACCGCCGTCCCTTGATGCTTTGCCAAGCTTGTTCTAAGTAGGTGCTTTAGACCACTGAGCCATCTCTCCAGCCCTACATCTGTTTTTAAAAAAGCTGCTAGCTCTTACAAGGTGAGTGACTTGAAAAGATAGTAGCATGATCAAGCAGTCTACTGAAGGGATCCACACAAGAGATGCCAGCGGCTCAATTTTAGTAAAGAGAACATTAAACCAAGGCCAGTTAATACTGGACTGTCCGTGTAGGACTCCGAGGTGAGGCTGAAAGAAAAGATTTTCTTGTTTAACCAAGAGACTCTCATCCAGGAACAATTCTTCCTCCAAGGAGATGCATGGCAAAATCTGGAGGCTTTCTGGTAAATATCCTAAATACATTATCAATGAAGAATTATCTGTTCCAAAATGTCAGTACCACTGCTATCAGGAGACTCTGGTTTAAGTTTCACAAATTAACTTTTTCTCTCATGAATTATCAGTTAGAATGTAAAATTTTAGAAAACAGACACCATATCTTTCATTTATCTTCACCTGTACTGCTCTGTACCCTTCAAAAATTAAGGGATTACAGTATATTTTTAGAGCTTTTTTTTTTTTTTTCCAGAACCGGGGATTGAACTCAGACCCTTGAGCTTGCCAGGGAAGCACTTATTCCACTGAGCTATCTCCCCAGTTCCTTTAGAGCAATTTTAGGCTAACAAAAAAATTGAGTGTAAAGCACCAAGTTCCACTCCCTCCTCTCCCCATATGGTCTCTGCTGTAGGCAAATTGTTATGAATTGTACATTTATTACAATTGATGAACAAATATATTTATATTATTATTACTTATTTCCTTATATTGGTATGTAAATAATACTTCATATCCAGTTACTAATCAGGGCTCATATTCTCATTTTTGCAGTTATACCAAATACCTCCCCTTTTTTCTCCTAATTCATATTAAGAATGATGTTGCCCAAATTACCCTGACTTAAATGCTGTCACCTGCTTCTGTAGCCTGCTCCCACTAAGTGAGCAGTCTCCCCAGTCCCTCCCAGCCTCTCCTCTCACTTCTGTCACTGGAGGACCATGTGGTCCCTGTCTGTGCCAAGTGGATGCCGCACCCCTGATACTTTTCAGCCAGGCTAACACGCCCACACAAACCCATAAAATCAAGCTGCAAATGCAAGCAGATGTTCAAGTCTTTCAGCTCTGCCTCACCTCCCATTTGATCCTCTCCCAACTGTGCTCTCTCTCACCAATCTAGATCTGAGCTTGGCTTTCTTTGTATTTACCTACACCCTAGATTTGTACTCTTACTAAATTTGCTTATAGATATTTTCTTCTGGGTTTCCCTGAGTGTTTCTGACTTAGTTTGAATTTTCCACTGTTGTATTTCTTATCTCAGACATATTGGGAAAAATAATTTTTTCCCCTCAGTCTTGCTTGATTAGGTCTGAATCTCAACCCGGGATGGGCTTTGATTCTCAAAATGTCATCGGGTTGACTTAAATGAAATATGGGAAGGGCCCATTTTAAACCAAATAGTTTATGAATGTTCTCTTTGCCCTCAGCAAGGGTCTCGGGAGGATGAATTATCAGTAATCATATGCTGGAATTTACACCTCAGCCCACACCAGATTGCCAATGCTTAACCTTGAACATTTAGTTCTATATTCCTGCCTAGCTCCTTTATTTCTTTGTTTATGAATGTATTTGTCTCCTCCCTGATTACAAACTCCTAGGAGATCAAGAATTATTTCCAACCCACTACTATTATGGACTACTGGACTATATTGGAATATTTTGCTGAATTTACGTTCCTACAATGTTTAAATCACAATGAAATATCCTCTGACAAAACTAACCAAAAAAGGGGATACAAATGAATGACCATTTTGTATCTGTATACTCAAAATAGTTAGGATAGATATACAGCTGCATTCTCTTAATTCAATGAATAGAGAGATTTGATCTAATAGTGTCTGTGGACATGATATCATGTCTGCATTTTGTACAATGAATAATCACTGAGACAACAATATGAAATGCATTAATTATTGAAACTGTGCTAGTAATTGGTTTTGAAACTGTCTCATTGCTATTTGTTTCTCAATAAAATTATTTTTTAAAAAAAATTCATTTCCATTCCTAACTATGGTTTCCTTTCCTTACCATTCCAAGATCTGTACAAATTGTTTGGTCTTCTATGCAACACATTGTTTCCTTATGCTACTTTTAAATAATATCAAAACTCCAGTTCTTGCCTCTTTGTACAAATTTCATCCCAAATGAATTAACCACCACCACTAAAAGTGACGTGAAATACACTACAGTGTTTGATCACGGGAACAAAGGAATGGTTCTTGTCTTTTTTCCCTATGCTTTTTCCTTGGTTTCTTAGAGACCCTTGAAAAAATGTTACTGGCAAAAATTTTTTCTCATCACTTGCAGATATTATTATGGTGTCATTTCAATTTAACCAGCAGGCCTCAGGTGGTTTTTTTTTTTTTTTTTGGCGGAAC
>NW_004524685.1:3548955-3562965 GCF_000260255.1 Octodon degus | reverse complement strand
ACTCCTTAGACTGCTAACTAGCTTTAGGGGCATTAATGAGTGAGGAGGTCAAAATTCTCAGCAGAGATATCTCTTCTTGAATCTTAAATTCCCATTTATTCTAGACCTTTTGTTTCTCCCAAAACAGTGTCTTAACTTTGTACTATTTCTGGTAGTTTATTTGCTTTGGAAAGAAAATGCAACAGGAAGAAAGAACATAATTTTGTATGTAATAAGAGTGAAAAAAGATGGTGGACCATATGTTTTTATTGGGGGAGGAAAGGAAAAGAATAAAATTAGGTTGACAATGATTAAGATATGTTAAATTTTATGCGTCAACTTCCTAAAATAAGCACCATCATCATGTATCATTAACAGGCACTAATAAGATAAGAATTTTTAAAAAATGAGGTAAGGTAAGAAGATAAAATTTGGTTAGGCTGCTAAAAAACACATTAGATATAGCACTGAACACATTTTAAAAATTATTAAGCATACCAGATATAAAATGAAATATAACATTTACAAATAATGTATAACCACAAAGAGTGTTTCCTCAAATGATGCCAGGCCCCATATCTTATAATTATCTTTAGTTATTTTCCTCATTCTCCTGGTTCCAACGAATCTATCAGCAAATCCAGTCACTTCTACTTTCAAAAGCAAAGAAATAGACCTCTTCTTTTCACTCTGCCATAAAGACTTAAGCTACTGTCATCTAGCATTTGAGTATTATTGTAAGAGAAAATGTCCTTGCTTGACTCTTTTTAAAAAATTTTTGTATTTGGTACAAGGTCTAGAGAGTCTCACTACATAGATCGGACTAATAATGATTCTCCTGTTTTCAGCCTCCCAAGCGCTGGGATTACAGGTGTGCACTACCACGCCCACTCTCAATCTCCGACTCAGCGTGCCCCGGGGGCATGGTCAGCCCAGCATGACACTGTCAGGATCAAGCCCTGGATGCTGTGCTGTGCTTAGTTTTTAGTCTGCTAGGCTGTCTGGCCAGCTTCCTTGCTTGACTCTTATTTCCCTCACTTCAATTCATTCTTAATGCAATAAACCAAATGATCCATTTAAAAAAGAAGTCAGAATGTGCTGCTTTTCTTTAAAAAAAACCTGATATAACCCCCACTCCCTATCACAGGAAGCACCAGAACCGTAGTTTCTGGGCTAAATCCATGCCTCATCTGTACAGTTTTATCAGAATACAACCATGTCCATTCTGACTGCCTTTGTATTACAACAATTGATTGCCACAGTAATCCTACAGTCCATACAGCTGAAGATACTTACTATCTGTCCTCGTATAGTAAAAGTTCATTAACCCATAAACTAGCCAAAAATCCCTACCGGGCCTATCCTCGCCTCTTTGACTGTACTTCTTATCTGTTCTACCTGTAGTAACCTCCCCATCGCTCCTCAATGGCAAACATGGAACATGCTACCATTTAAGCTCAATGTGCTGGCCATTTCTTTTACCTAGAATTTATGCTCTCAGATAGTAGAATACATTGATAGTCTACTCCCCCTCAAATCTTGGCTCACATGTCAACTTCTCAATGAAGTTTACACTTATCATAACACTTAATTTTGTATACTTGTACCCTTTATTTGCCTTAACTTTCTCAATTTATTATTTTCTCCATAGTATTATCTTCTCGCACAATAATTGAGTAATTTATTATATTCATCATTTACCTATTTTGGCCCTTTGTTTTCCATGAAGGCAAGAGTCTTTATTTGAATGTATCCCAAATACTTACAGCAGTAGTCTGACACATACTGGGCATTTAGTAAATCCTAGTTGAGTAAAGAAATAGAACTATAGAAATAGAATATCACAGTTAATTTGAATTCATTTGCACCTACCTTCTTCTAATGTAAATACTTTTTGGATACTTTATTAATAATGTATTTACTTTGTTTTATGATTGGATGAAATTTTGTAGTTTTACAAAATGTATGTTAATGCAATGAACTTTTAATTCTTGAATACATTGAATAGTGATTGTTGTATATCCTTCTGAGAATTCCTTGCTTTTCATTTGTTATATGTGTCCATGTTGCTGCATATAATTATAATACACTAATTTGCACTGCTGGTTGGAAATGCAGTATACCAGCGTTTAATAATTCACATACTTTTTCTCTGTCACATAAATATTTAGTTCTGATTTGCTTTTTTTCCTGGTTATAATCTACTGTCAGGAAAAAAATTTTATATGCAGTGTCTTTAACAGATGTACAAGATGTTCTCCAGGGTTTACACCTGGAAGCAGAATGTCTAGGTTATAAGGATAAACATATTCAACTTTACTGAGTACTGTCAAATTGTTTATCACAGGGTTACCAAATTTCCATTTCCATTGGTGTCAATCAACCCAATCTCGCAAACTGCAAAAGTAAAACAATATTCCATTTAGGACCTTAGAAACTACAACTGAAGACACAGTTTCGATAGCTATGTTCCAAGGAAAAGAGGCAAATTTATGAGTCTGTGTGGGCTATTGAGCAGAGGATTCATGATGGGTAGAAGATAAGAAAGAATGTCCAGAAGCACGTAAACATATACAAAACAAGAATCTGCTAACTTCTTGATATGCATCTTGAGTCTCTGGGCCCAATGTAATTGTAGGTCTTCTGGTCATTCTAGGGACTCCAGATGCTTGTAGTCAAAGGGTAGAGGAAACCAAATTCACTCTCCAGGCACCTGCTGGCGCTGTGTGTACACCGTGTCTCCTATTGGCTTCTTTACTTTGGAGGTTTCTTACATTGCTTGCATTATACTGTTCCTTTCATTTTCACACTGCTAGGATACAATCTCTCTATTTCTATATTTTCACTAACACTTGGTTTGGTGAGACTTTTTACAGTTATACCTAGTGGTAACTCATTTGTTTAACTTGTGTTTTTCTGATCACTGAGGGACTAAGAATTTATTCTTATGTTTATAAGTCATATATTATCCCTTTCCTGTAAATTCTTAGTTATTTTTTCCATTTTTAGTTATCTTGCTTTGCCTTAATAAATGTTAGATTTTTCTCAAAAAAAAAAAAAAAAAGCATGGTTTTCTCAAAGCGTTGAATTTAGGTTCAATTTCACTACACAACATCATGACTATCAGGGCAGAACCATCTTTAACATAATCATCAATGTAGAATGGAGATCATGATGCAACAAGAAAATTGACATAATAACTCGTTGACAAAGTAAATGAGGCAATAAGTAAATTGTCAATAGCATCTTTCAACAGCATGCTCCTGGTTTGAATTTGCCAAGTCAACACTATCTCTGAGGAATTTTAAAATTAAAAATAGGTAAAATAAAAAATGGAAACATGAGAATAAATGTCTCTGTGAAACTCATTTTTTAAAAAAATCATTTTTACTTTATTTCAAAAAGAGACATTAATTTACATCTTCAACATGACCCTATTTCATCAGCACAGCCATTTAGTGTCCCCCGGCAGCAGCAGCAGCAGCAGCAGCAGCAGCAGCAGCAGCAGCAGCAGCAGCAGCAGCAGCAGCAGGAGCGCAGCTTGCTCATTGTTAATCATTCATGAGGTCACAGCTGTATAAAAATAGCACTCCAGATAACAAATAGGCTGAACTAAGTCAATAAGGGACAAACATAAATAAATACCAGATTTCAATTAGGATTTTGCATGCATTTTACCACTTAAGAATTTTCCTACACAGTAACCAAAATACAAACAGCAAGTGTGCAGAACGCCGAGTTGATGCTCTCTCTTAGTGGAGGCCTCACTGCCCTCAGTAACCGTGCAGCACGGAGTTCTACATTTTATTGTTATTTCAGTGTTTTGAGACAGGGTCTTGCTCTGGAGTTCATGCTGGCCTTGAACATACTATGTAGCCCAGGCTGGCCTCACACTCCCGGTGATCTTCCTGCCTCAGCCTCCCCAGTGCCGGGGTTACAGATGTGCACCACCATGCCCAGCTTGGAGTTGTATGTTGGAAAGACAGGTTCAGTGGTGGCTCCTCTCACTACCCTTCCTCTCCACTTGTGGCACGGACAGGACTGTGGCCATGTGGGCTGTGGACCCCGTCTCAGTTCACTGCTCCTTTCCAGCCTGCACCTCCTCAACCTCCTGGGTGTCAGCTGCGTCTACAGACTCACCGTCCTCTGCGCCCTGGCTGCTGCCCAGCAGCTTTGCCTGCTTCCTCCCCAGGGCCAGCTGTCTGTTCCTCTCCATTCTCTCTTGCTGCTCCTCCATGAGGCTCCTCTCTGGCTCAGGAGTGAGCTTCTCACCCTCCACTGAGTTTGTTAGGAAGGAATCAAATTCAGCAGCTGTTACATCAAGGCCATCCTTTTCCCCTACTTCATCACTGTTGCTAACAAAATCTTCATGTACAATAGGGAGATCAAGTCGAATTCATTTTAAACAAGTCTGAACTTCTTATTTCCCAAGCACTCAACTCTGTTGATAAAATCCTCAAATTGCAGTTTAGGGAATATTCTATGTGTCCAGTGCTCCATGTGTCTCATGAATGTCTTCAAGTCCTCAGCCTCATGACCTTTAGCTTTGAATTTTGTCTCGTCAAACACATGCCTTAAGGCTGGAAAGCCCCTCTCTGAAATTAATCTCTGAGCATCCAGCCTGGGGATGTTCCTTTTAACTGTCCTCTTTGGAAGGACAGGAACAGGTTCTCTGTTCTCTGACTCTTCATTGAGTTCAGCTCCTTCACCATCTCGCTGTAGAGAAGCTGGAGGTGGAAATGAAGGAAAAGTTTCATCTTCTATATGTTTATAATCTGGCAGGTCAATCAAGCCATTCTCTTGTGATTCTAGCACCTTTTCCTCTGGCGTGGGCTGAGAAGACCATGGCCGTCTCTGTGAAATTCATACTTTCCACAAAAAAATAGCTGGTGAATGAAGCTGACATCTAGAGAACAATGACCTTATATGAATAATTAAACGAGTATGTGTTAGATCTACAAATCTTTAACTTAAGACTTTTTCTGCCTGTTAGACTTTTTTTTCTCGCACAATTGTGGACAAAACTATGATTAAAAATTGACTTTAATAAATGCTCTGTAAAATGAATACCAACATTTTCCCCAATAGCTATATTAATATGCACTCCAGTCAACTTACATTTGCTATCACCCCAAATGCATACCTAATCATGCTCTGTGCTATTATGAATGATACTTATTTATTGCTAATATGGCATATTGTAAGAAAAAGAAACTGAGCAATCCCCCTGACACTCTAACTTCTTCATTTAATTAAAAAAATGATATCAAGTAAAAGAAAGTTGAAGCTGGCTTTTCAACTTGAAAATTTACAGTATATTAGAAATATTATTTAAAGAAAATTGTTTTAACTTTTAAAATTGGAAAGATGTGATTCTGGCTTGAAAGAGAAAGAAATCTACCACTTCCCAACTATGTGACTGCGAATTTCCTGAACACCAACCGTTTTAATTTCATGGTTATCAAAACTAAACAAACACAGTATATTTATTAAGTGTGGGGGCTAGCCAGATAGCTCAGTGGATTAAAGTGCCTGCTTAGGCAGACACAGGGACCAACGTGGAATTCCCAGAGTGTCATTCCATCCTCCCCAGCCCCCGGTGCATTGTGATGGCAATTGAGACTGGGCTGGTATACCAAGGACTTGAGAGGCTGAACTGGAGGATCACTAGGAGCCCAATCTGTGTAGTGAGACCCTGTGGCCACTGCTAAATACATGTATAAATAAATATATAAAATTAAGTGTTAAACTCAGAACAACACTTCAGTGGAGTACTGTTCTGCTATAAAGATAAATTTGAGTTTTTTTGCATCATTTGTAGGAATCTTAAGACCATAATGTTAAGTGAAATAAAACAGATACGCACAAGCTTCAATATCACATGGTTTCTCTAATATGAGGAATCAAAAGTATAAAAAAAAATTTGAGAGTAAACTAAAAGATCAGGGCCAGCAAGATAGCTCAGCAGACTAAGCGCATGTTTAGGCAAGCACAGGGACTGGAGTTCGAACCCTCACACCACATGTTGTGCTGGCCCCACTCCTGAGACACTCTAAGCCAGCCCCCAAGACTGCACATAGTGATGTGCACCTATCATCCCAGGGCTGAGAAGACTGAAACCAGGAGGATCATTATGAGTCCAATATGCATAGTGAGACTTTGTACCAAATACATGAAATAAAGAAATAAAAAATAAAAGATCAATAATAGGAAATAGAGAGATCTTATGTAAATGGGAAGGGTATAAAGAGATGAAGAGAAGGGCAAGGGAGAATGGAGAAGGATGTAAGCAAATTAATATGTATTACGTACATGTACCACTTTTCCATAATGAATGTAATCATTATGTGACGCACACAGGGACTAAAAAAATCAGAACACAACATTTTAATAGCAACCAAAGCTGGAAGATAATGATGCCTTGCTTTAAAATGTGGGGAGAATATTTTTGACCTGTATGTCTATACCAAATAAAAGTGATCAATTGTAAGAGTAAAATAAGGACATTTTTCAACATGCAAATTCTCAAAAATCAAAGTAAAAACCATTCTCTTCTTTTTTTTTTTTTTTAGAAAACATTGCTCAGAGATGTGCTTTTCCAAAATAAGGAAATAAAACAAGTCGAGATGCAGAATGGGAAACAGAGAGTTCATGGCCAAAGAGAGAAGTATCCCAGGAGAGTCGTGAAGGAACAAGATTTTTGGGATTCAGTCACATAGCAGAGCTAGAGAGCAATTAGCCCAGTTTGGAACAAAGGATGGACAACTCCAAAAGAAATGTATTCTATAGATTGACGAACAGAAAAATTCAGCTGTAGTGAAAATCTACTTAGACTTTTTGCCCAAATTTTACAAAAACAAAACAAAGAAAACTAAGCACCCATGAAAACAATGAGTTTATAAACTTCAAGGAAGCAAAAAATGTGTACAAGGAAAAAAATGCAACTGTATATAATCATGCTCATCAACTGAGTTAATAACATTAAATAATTATCACCGAATAATAATGTCAGTTTATCATAGCTAATTGAAATTTAGTACTGTCTTGGAAGAATTTAAGAGGGAAAAGAAATATGTGTGTGTACGAGTGCTTGCGTGTGTTTTCACATGCGGATTTATGACAGAAGGGTTAAATTACTCTTTTTCATAGTGGGAAGTCAATAAGTAATACCTAAAACTTGCAAAAACAATGAAGTGCCATGGTGCAAATTTTCCTGAGCTCTGTGGAAGTTAGAAGACTGCAAATGGTTAAATGAAATTGTACCTCGAGAACCGAGAGCCAACTTTTGCATTGCAAGATTCATAGCACTATTAGTTCTTTTAAGCTACGTCTTCAACATGGACAAATGTAAAAATTAAATAATTAAATAACATAGTCAACTAAAATAAAATAATTATTTGATAACATAATCAACAAATATGAAAGAAATACTGGGTAGTGATAAGTACAAAGGATCTCTTCTTAACTGGGAAGTTGGAAAGATACAAACCCAGGCTTGGAGACAAATAACAGATCTGCAGACTGCAGGAGTGTTTTTCAAAGTTAAATTATCCACTGGAGACAGAGATTCTGATTGGGCTCACTAAGCTTTTCTTGTTCCACATGAGGGCATTTCCAAAATACGAATAAATATTCATTCATAGAATTTTACTACTTCTGGACAACATTATATGAACATGAATGGGAAAAGGAAATACAGTCTCAAAATGAATAATCTTTGCACATATGCCATGTGACATCACCTTAGCATATCTTTTTAAAATTGATTTTATTGAGAAACAAATAGCAATGAGATAGTTTCAAAATCAATTAGTAGGGCAGTGTCAATAATTAATACATTGTATATTGTTGTCTTTGCAATGGTAATTCATAGTGCAAGATGCACACATGCACCTTAACATATCCTAACTGGTGGCTTTTCCCCTACAACCTGATGAAGTAGGGGTCATCCCCATTTTACAGATAAGGAAAATGAGGCTTTGAAAAGACAGAGTGCTTTGCTAAAGATCACACAGATAAGTGTGAAGCTGAGTTAGGAAACTTGACATAACCTAACTCCAAAGTTTACATTCTTACCTTCTTCTCCGTCTATAACTACAGCAGGACATGGTGGTGGAAACAACCTGGCATCCAGTCTTTTATGTTATAAATAGGTTCTGTGTCAGGTGAGGCAGCATCTTCCCTAGGTGTGGTAGACACAAGCATCCCTTGTCCTCCCCGTGGGTGCCTTTGCCATGGAATTCATCCCATTTATTAGTTACCATTTTTCCATCAGGACATCAGTGTGGCCCACACATTTTTTGAGGTGATTACTGCAGAGTGAGAACTCAAGACACACCTAGTGAAGGAAATGATGATACTCTCAGGCGCTAAGCACATGTCCTGTTCTTTCTGGACAGGCTTGCCATGATTTGTTGTCCAACCTTAGTCAATTCACCCACTTAATAGCTTAATTAGAAAGCACCAGAAGAGGATTATTAAGCATCAATGTTCATAAGTCCTTCTTCTGAAGTACACTTTTTTTATACCTTTAGCATATAATAATCAGTTTCCTTTATTGTTACCATGGGTCCCTAATCAACCCTACCTCTTCAGTTTCAAATTACCCTAGCTCATCCTTGATTCCATCTCTCTCTCTCTCTCTCTCTCTCTCTCTCTCTCTCTCTCTCTCTCTCCTCCTCACAACCACTCAGATGTGAAATTTTTCTAATTCTTCTTACATTAGATCTTCATTCTTATGTGCTTAAGTTCAAATCATCATAGTTCATCTAGATTTATTATGTGTTTTTAAAAAATTTCCCATTTTCAGCTATTCCATCTTCTAAAAAGTGTACCTCAAAAAATAATAGAAGAATACAAAATAAAAATTACTAAAAATGGGGGGTGATTTAGATTGAAGAAGTCAGCATAACATGTGGTATAGCTGGTCCCAAAATATGTTTAAGGATTTTTGTTTTGCTGTGTAAATCAGGAAGTTGTTTTGGATACAGTGACATTTTCACAAGCCTTAAAAAAGGAAAAAAAATCCCTTTGTGTTAGGGCCTCTAGTCAAGTTTATACTCTGTAACAAAATAGGTAGCATTTACTAGTGGTTGAATTTTTTATCTTTATGAAATGAATATGTAACTCCTCACAAAATTGAGCTGTCATGGTCAAAGCATTATGTCACTTATAATAAGCAAATTGTATTTTTCTGAAAAACAAACCTTTCTCATGAGTTGTACTCATAAATCATGAAGCAAGGATGTATTCAAAAAGCAAAGTGATAGCCTACAATTCAGAGGAAGTGGCATCCAGTTCAGGAGAGTGGGTGGAATGGTTAGTGCAAAAGTTTCCATATAGGAGGTTGTAATTTCTTCACCCTTTGTTCAGTTCTTCATTCATTCACCTCGTCCTAGAATAAATGTTCTTTCTGTCCTCTAAGTAGTCCTTGTGGTGTCCAGAGTAATCCTAGGGGCAAGTGATAGACATTGAAAACAACACTTACTTCTTTTTATAACAAAGAAATAATAGATGAGTTTTTTCTCCCTCATTCTCATTGTCCTTCCCATATAGATGTATCCTCTGTGCTTGGAAGGCTGAAAGAAACATGTCATACTCTATTGTTTTCAAACCATAAAAAGGATAGGACATTTGAACAGGAAATGTCTTTCCTTCAAAAAAGAAAGTTGAGACTCGGAGTCAAGGTGTGGTACTATAGGATATAGGTATTTCCAGGCCGTGAGGATGCCCCTGAGTAGTCTGTTAGGCAAGGCTGAACCCTGGCTGGACCATCCTCTTCTTTCCGAATGTCTTCACTGAGACACGTCTCTCCTCCCTAAGTTCTTAGAATGTCTGGTGTGATGGACAATCCTAATCACAATTTAGATTGGCTTAAAAGATTAGTAAAGCACACTTCTGAGTGTGTCAGGGTGAGTCATGAAGCTGTAGCTTTGGGGACTCTATCTGGTTCCTGGCCCCTCCTCTCTGGCACTCTTTCCCTGGAGATTTGCTTCCGAGCTGTCAGTAGATGAGCAGCTTTGCTCTAGCACACCCTTCTCCATGGTGCTTCTGCTTGGAGCCAGCTGACCATGAAGTGAAACCTCTGAAACTGTGAACCAAAATAAGCACCTACCCTTTTAAGTTGGAAATGTCAGGTATTTTGTCCCAGCAGTAGCAAAACTGACTGATATGTATGGCTATTGTCATCAGTAAGAAGTAGCACTAACAATTTTAGTAATAAAATTATGTGTCCACTGTGTGCCAGGCTGTAACTTTCACTACACTTTAACATTGTGGAAACAAATGCTACATAGGACAAATTGCTTTCCTGGGACCCTAAGCAACCAGTGGCAGAGCTAGAAGTTGAATCCTCAGGGTATACATCCCCTGAACCATGTTATTCCTGTGAAGTAAACAAGGATTCTGATGCTAAACTTGGAAGGAGATTGCTGTCAGTGTTCCTGTGGACCAGACTCTGACATCGGGGAATTTTTTAAAATTTAGATTTCAGACAAACACAGCCACTGGCATTCTATCTGTAGTCCTGTACAGTAGCATGCATCATTGAATGGAATAACACCATGGTGGGGTAAGACTGAGCAGAAAGAGGTTCTAGGAATAAGCTTAATTTTTAATTCAGAGGTGACTGAGTAAATACTGTGCTATAGGAGGGGTGAGGTTCTAGAGTTGGTGTGGAGATAAAAGTGGGCTGATAATTATTGAAACTGTCCTACCAATTTGGTTTGAAACTGTCTCATTGCTATTTGTTTCTCAATGAAATTATGGGAAAAAATAAAATAAAATAAAAAATGAAAAAAAAGTAAAGCCATATTAATAGGCTGAGCTGTAAAAGGCTCAAGGTAACAATTTTTGTGGGTAACCCACTACTATTGTGGGCTGCTGGACTATGTTGGATTGTTTTGCTTAATTCACACACCTATAGTACTTAGATGCCAATGGAATACCCATCTCTGACAGGACTAAACAAAAAAGGGCAATGCAGAGGAAGGACCATTTGGTATCTGTATATGCAGAATAGTGAGGATATATAGACAGCTACTTTTGTTTCATTCAGTGAGAAGAAAGATTTGTACTAATAGTGTTTGGACAGGATATTTTGTCCACATCTTGTACTACAGATAACAATGTACAATGTATTAATTATTGAAAGTGTCCTATTGATCAGTTTTGAAACTGTCTCATTGATATTTGTTTCTCAATAAAATAACATAGAAAAAAGCAGGCTGATAAGTTAGGAGATGAAGCCAATACAAAGTCAAGGCATCAAGAATGAATGAAGAAATTGAAGCATTAAGTATCTATAATAAGAGAGATGGTTTAAATTTAAAGCAGTAGTTTTCCACTTTGGCTTCACGTTGAGATAACATTTACAGCTCACCCACATGTGAAGCTTTAAAACAGCAGAGAGGCCTCGGTCCAGTGACGCTCTGAGGGCAGCCTGTGGGGATGGCTTGTGCCCGTGGGTGATGAAATGTTGGGAGAATTTACACTGTGGAACTTGGAAAATGCTGCAAACCAGGGTGATGTTTCCTGGCAGAGTTGGTTGCTAAATATTTATGAGCATATCATTGCGTTGGTTCTACCCTCAAAGATTCTGAGTTAACTTGCCCAGGATATTGTCCAGGAGTTGGAGTTTCAGAACTTCTGCAGGTGATTAAAATGTGCAAGTGAGTATAAACTGCTCAAGCCTAAAGCCTAGGACTTGGTTGCAGAGCTCACCCTGGCCTCATCTGGGAGCTTGTTGAAAATGCAAAGTCTCCCCAGCACCTTCTGCCCTGGGCTACTGAATCTAACCTGTAAGCATATGTAGCAATTTGTGAAGCACTGGTCTAAAACATTTGCAAGAAACACGCCCTTATTACCCACTGGCCTAATGCTACAGAAATGAAAAGAGAGTAGATCTACTTAGAACTATCTACAAGGCTGGGTTTTGATGCCATATTCTCTTTCTCTGGTCTTGTGCCTGAAATTACTTTACTCACGTGACTTTTTACAATATTGTGTCAATCATCATCTTTGTTTCTTCTTTGAAAAACTATGAGAAGGAATAAAAGAAAAATCTATAGCTTAATTAGTCAGTGTTGTATTTCATCATTCTGCCTTTTTGCTACATTTCCTACTAAGTTTGTGAAATTGGACAAGACTGAGGTCCCACTGAACCAAAGCTTAGGGCCCCAGCTAGACATGCTGATGATGAGTAATGACTTCACATGACACAATTTATATTGCTGTTACATAGATTCTAGAGTTCCGATGTTTTAGCAGGACTCCTTTCCTAATCAAACATGTTTCTTGCTTTGTTTCTGATGACTGGGCTCTGCCAAATGTCAGCTGATGAAAGCCAATCATGGGAAAAGACCTCTCTGTAGCATTCCAGGTTTTACTCATAAGCAGCTCTTTATCGGGATCAAGTTGACCTTTTCAATGAAAAGGCTTATATATGCACCATCCTCAACCAATGAAATGTTGGAAACTAAAAGTCAATGTTAAAAAAATTATAATTTCTTGTTCAGAGAATCTTAGAAAGTTAGCCTGAATTATCACTGAATCTCAGTTTATTCTATTTCTTTCAAGGAACATGCAAACCATTTCCTGATTTTTCTTCATCATCTTCTACTGGAAGCCAGGTTGGAAAATCTTCATCACTTATGCAAAACAAATCTTTACCAAGAACTTGTTTTATGCCAAGAACCAGATTGGATATCTGGGACTCAAAGACGAATGAGAGGTTTTATCTGTTTTATTAATTCATGAGTGACCCAACATTCATATTATGAGCATCTGCCTACTTTCTAACTGCCTAAGTGAGCTCATAGGAACTTTCAGGAAAAAAGTCAGCCATCTGAAATGCTTATACTAATGAAAGAATACATGATGTAGACCAGATCATCTAGGGGCTTCTTATTTAAAGAATTGTATATTTTAACACAAGAGAAAAAGTATTTTCTAAATAATGAAATAAATGAATAACGAGATAATGACTCTGGGTTATTTCAAGGGAAAAATGTTTAGGTGGTGGCTAAATGTGGCAGTGCTGACCTTTTAATCTGCTTGTTGGCACTTTAGGGTTGGAAAATATAACTCAGTTTGTCTGTCTTTTTTTTTTTTTCTTGAGATAAATTCTTAATAGGAGAAAGTTTGTAGGACTAAGGGTAACTGATGGGCAGGGCCCATTCTATGGGTACACTCTTCTGCCAGACAGGATTAGAAGCCAAAGGGAAAACCAAACAACAAACAAGAGATTTTCAGTTCTAAAATGGAAAAATAAATAATATTCTAGCTTGTCATTCAGATCCTTTCAGAAGATTAGAATTCAGGATTTCCACAACTCTCTACAGAATCGCATTGAAATCCTTACATTGCTTTGTGCCACTAACAGTGCTATTTGTTTTGAGATTATGTCTTTAGAAGCCATTCAATCCTCTAAGGGTGTAATACATCTTCACTCTTTGTAAAGTCCGTAATTGTTTTCTCCCTTAATTGACCCCAACCTTTTGCCTTAGGCCATTTAAGAAGGAAAAGCCTGAGATCCCTTTGTTGAAAATTGGAAAGTCAGCATTCCTGCATGGACAGAAAGAGTGAGCAGGATAACTCCTTCCTGTATTTGCACAGTTCATTCAGCAACAATAAAAGAGAAAAACACACAGAGTTTCTCCATACATAGCCTCAGATGTGGCTATAGATTCCCAAACAGTTTACGTCAAGAATGTGAAGCAGCTCATGAGCCAGTCCAAGCGCACATCCCCTGCATCACATCAGATGGTATTCTTCCCTCCTGTGGAACAAATGCTCCAACCTGGGCTGAAGTTTGGCTTGGAAGGCAAAGTGGATTTGTTGCTCTAGCTGTGTCTGATAAGCAGATGACAAGATAAAGCATTCACTTTATATGAGTCCTTCCTGAACCAGCAAAGTGTGGTGGTGGAAAGGCTTCATTGAACCCTTTTGCCTGCAGTCTTGACTTAGCAATAAAGTGAAAGCCTTTTCACTGGGAACAAATCTAGAAAGGAAGCTTTCTTTCTTTCTTTCTTC
>NW_004524685.1:3547491-3548855 GCF_000260255.1 Octodon degus | reverse complement strand
ATTTCAGAAAATGGAAAGCTATTCCATGCTCCTGTATAGGAAGAACCAACATTGTGAAGATGGCCATACTCCCAAAATTGCTGTACAGATTTAACACAATCCCTATCAGACTACCACCAACATACCTCACAGAGGTAGAGAAATCATTCCTAAAATTTAGCTGGAAGCAGAAAAGACCTAGAATAGCAAAGGCAATCCTGGGCAATAAAGCCAAGGCAGGAGGCATTACAATTCGTGACTTGAAATTATACTATAAGGCTACTGTGATAAAATCAGTATGGTACTGGGAATAAAATAGACCTGGGGACAATGGAATAGATTAGGAGATGCTGAAGCCCCTGTGAACACACTCAGCCACCTTATCTTTGACAAAGGGGCCAAATATACTCACTGGAAGAAAGATAACCTCTTTAACAAATGGTGCTGGGAAAACTGGCTCTCTACATGCTGAAAAATCAAACTTGACCCAGGTCTCTCACCATGCACTAAACAAAAGTCAAAATGGAGTAAAGATCTAACCATTAGAGCAGAGACACTAAATCTCCTGGAAGAGAAAGTAGGAGGAACTCTTGAAACATAGGGGTAGGCAAAGACTTCATGAACAGAAATCAAATCACATGGGAAAAAGTTGAAAGAACTAACAACTGGGACCTGCTCTTACTGAGTTTTTTCATGTCAAAAGAAATTACCAACAAAATGAAAATGCAACCCACAAGTTTGGAAAACATCATGACAAATAAGTACTCAGACAAAGGTCTGCTCTCTAGAATTTATTAAGAACTAAAAAACACTCAGGCCCCAAAATTTAAAGACCCAATCCAGAAATGGGCATCCAAGATGAACACATGCTTCTCAGAGGATGAAATTAAAGAAGTGAATAAATATATGAAAAAATGCTCCCCATCACTTGACATCCACAAAATGCAAATTAAAACTACATTGAGATATCATCTCACCCCAGAATAAATGGCTATCATAAAGAAATCACCCAACAATAAATGTTGGAGAGGCTGTGGGGAGAAAGGAACCCTTCTCCACTGCTGGTGAGAATGTAGACTGGCACAACTGTTATGGAAAGCAGTGTGGAGACTCCTTAGAAAATTTGGACTGGAAATCCCATTTAAACCAGCTATTCTTCTACTGGGAATTTTCCCGGATGATCTGAAAACATCATAAGGATATATGTGTGCCTATGTGTATAGCAGCACAAATTGTGATAGCCAAATCTTGGAAACAACCAAGATGCCCATCACGAGAGGAATGGTTGAAAAAGATGTGGTATTTTTACACCATGGAGTATTATTCAGCTATTAAGAATGATAAACTCGAAGCCTTTATATTGAAGTGGATGCCACTTGAACATA
>NW_004524685.1:3545764-3546426 GCF_000260255.1 Octodon degus | reverse complement strand
AAAAGCTACAACTCTTGTTGCATAGGTCCTGCTTTACCTTGGTCTTAACCATCCAGCAGAAAAGTATAAAAATGAAATATAAGAAGTAAACCCATGCTGTTATGTTGCGCTGTGGGGAACTCAGGTTAACAATTTCTGACATTGCTAGTGAAGCGGAAGACCCAATACTATTATGGGCTACTGGACTCTTTTAGTATATTTTGCTGAGTTTACACACCTATAACATTCAAGTGACAGAACTTAACAAAAAAGGGGATACAGATGAATGTCCATTTTGTATCTGTGTATTCAAAGTGGTTAGGATAGATATATAGTTACATTTTCTTTATCAATAGAAGGATTTATTCTAATGGTGTTTGTAAATAGGATATTATGTCCGCATCTTGTACAGCAGTTAACCGCTAGGAAGAATGTATGCAATGTGTTTATTGTTGAAAGTGTCCTACCAATTTGATTTGACACTGTCTCATTCCTATTTGTTTCTCATTAAAGTTATGGGAAAAAAAAAGAAAATGCAGAGCTGTAGCAGATTAATTTCAAGCTTAGGGACTACTGATTTTTCTCTTTCCCTCACAAGCTCCTGAAAAATGGTAGTTGAGAGGCACTAGAGGAGTACTACATCCTTGATTTTCAAATGAAGAAACTCAAGCCCAGACACTTAA
>NW_004524685.1:3540344-3545664 GCF_000260255.1 Octodon degus | reverse complement strand
TTTTCTTTCTTTTTTTTTTTTTTTTTTTTGCGGTACTGGGGATTGAATTCAGGCCCTTGCACTTGCCAGGCAAGCACTTATTCTACTGAGCCACTTCCCCAGCCCTAGGATGGAAACTTTCAGTCCTCATTTATAATCCATTGTTAGTGGTATGCATGTTACATAAAACAGTGTTTGGGGCCAGGAAGATAGCTCAGTAGTGTAAGCAACTGCCTGGCAAGTGCAAGGAACCAGGTTCTACTCCAGTACCACATGCCATGTTGCTGTGCTGGCCCCAAGACCAGGCGTGGTAGCCCATGCCTGTAATCCCAGTGTGAGGGAGGCTGAGATAGGAAGATCACTATGAGTCCAAACTGCATAGCAAGACCCTGTACCAAATAAATTAAAAAAATATTTCTTTTAAAAAGTGTTTTATAGTTCTTGAAGGTCACTTCTAGCAATTATAACAATTTTTTCTTTTGTTTAGAAATACATACAGAAATAGTCATAAGAAGGGCCAACAAGATAGCTCAGAGGACTAAGCACCTACTTAGGCAAGCACGGGAACCAGGGTTCAATCCCCAGCACCACATGTCACACCAGCCCTGCCTGTAGGCATGCTGAGCCAAGACTGGGTGTGGTGGTGTATGCCTGTAACAACAGCACTGGAGTGGCAGAAAACAGAAGGATCACTATGAGACCAATCTGGGTAGTGAGACCCTGTACCAAATATATTTAAAAAAAAAAAAAAAGATAAAGAAAAAGAAAAGAAATAGTCATAAGTGAAAGTGATTCATCGATAGTGATTTGCTGTTTATCAAATGTGACTGATTTTCACTGAGCTCATATTCTATAAGGCATTATTTACACCCATTATGTTTTATTTTTATTTTTTTAAATTATTTATTTATATGTGTGTGTGTGTGTGTGTGGCCAGCTCAGCCCACCAGGGGGCAGGGCTGGCTGGCATGTGGTGCTGGGGGATTGAACCGCGGTCCCTGTGCTTTGCTAAGCTTGTTCTAAGTAGGTGCTTTAGACCACTGAGCCACCTCGCCAGCCCCCTACATACATTATGTTTTAGTGAGAAACAGAAGCTAGAGGGTATATAGAGACAGACATAGAGATAGGTAGAAAGAGGTTTATTTTGTAGGATTGGCCCAATTATGGAGATCATGAAGTATTATGCTCCACCTTCAACAAGCGGGGCCCCAGGAGTGTTGGTGATATAATTCCAGCCCAACTCCTAATGATTAAGAGCCAGTGCTCAAGGCTGGGTTTAGATTAATGTTCCAGATCAAATAGGGAGCAAATTCACCCATCCTCTGCCTCTTTTATCTATTTGAGTTTGAATGAATTGCTCATCCACATTGGGAAGGTGGTACACTTTTTTAGATCTGCTGATTTTTCATTCTGATTAAGAAACACTCTGATAGCCACATCAGACATGCTATTTCACCAGTGATCTGAGAAGCCCATATTCTAGTCAAGTTGACACATAAAATTAACCATTGTACATAGATTCTCTCAATTTTCACAAACTTGTTACATAGATGGCTACATGAAATAGGTTGCAGATTTGTCTGAACTCACTATATAGTACTTGACAAATGCTGATGGTACCTGAGAGATGGGAAACAAGATGGAGCCTACGGGGTCCTAATGCTTCTGAGAGACAGTTTCTGGGGGAGTGGAGCCATAAGGGGAAGCAGCAGAAACCCCAAAGAACATCCTGAGTGGATGGAATGATGTCAAAAGCCTGTGGAGAGCTAAACAGGGCAAACTTATAGGAAAGAAGACCAGAGAGAGCTACACAGAAAGAGAACCATGGAGCTTGCAAAAAGCTCAGCTACTTACTGACAGGTAGCCAATAGCAGACAGAAATCCAGGAAATTCCCAGATATTCAGAACTAATAACATTTCAAATAACCCATAAGTTGAAAGACTAAAAGATTTGAGACAGGATATCCTGTCTGTATCTTTACAATGAATAACCACTAAGACAGCAGTATGCAATATATTGATTATTGAAAATGTGCTAGTAATCAGTTGTGGAACTGTCTCATTGCTATTTGCTCCTCAATAAAATTATTCAAAAAAAGAAAAACTAAAAGAAAATTAGTAAATATTTTGAACTATTCAATGGAAATACCACATATCAAATATTATAAGATGTTGTTAAAATAGTACTTAAGTTGCAATCTAGAGAATTAATCTAATAGCTATATTAGAGAAGAAGAAAAGTCTTAAATCAAGAACTTCACCCCTTCGACCTAGATAAACGTCTTAGTCATTTTCCTTCTTGCTGGAACATGACCCTTGACACCCGCAACTTAAAGGAGATGAATTTTATTTTGTCTCACGTTTTCAGTCCTTGCATGGCTGGAAACACAGTGGAAAGGCCCAGGCAGAAGAAGATTGCTCACTTCGAGGTGACAGGGAAGAAGGAGTTAAGAGCCATGAAGGAAGATAGTGATCTTGCCCACAGACCCACCTCTTCTGACCAGGCCCCACCTCCTAAACACAAGTTAGTTATAAAGCTCCAATAATACAATCACCTCCCAAAATTCCAACCTATGATCGCATGGATCATTAGGGGGACATCCAGTTATAAAAATTACATTCCTAATCCTCAAAAGACTCATACGTATCTCATTATGTAAATTGCACTTAGTCCCTATCTCAACGTTACCAGGATCCTAACAGTTTCAACATTGATGAAAAAGTCAAAGTCCATAAATTGCTCTGAGATTTAAGATAAACTCTTAGATATGGAACTCCATTAAAAAAAAAAAGTTTGACCCTGAGGACATACAACAGCACAGGATAACCATTCCCATTGCAAGAGGGAGGGAGGGGAAGAATAGAAAGAAATGGGGCCAGAGCAAGAGTAAAACCCAGCAAAGCAAATATTAGATCCTGTAGTTCCCTGTGCATGACCTGAAGGAACAGATAAAGGCAAAACTTCTTTGACTAGAGAAAACTTAATCCCTCCTCTTTCATGTGGAGATGAGGGCACTGCTGCTGAAACCCTCTGAGATTCAGGAGTCATGATTCAAAACTTACCCTATGTGCCATGGGTAGCCAGGGAACCATGTTATCCATTCATTGAGCCCACACTGTGTACGGCAGCTGGGTCAGCACATGGTCAACCACGAGCTTCATGATGATGGTGACACAGAGCACCCTACACTAAGACCAGAGTATGGCTCTGTCCTTGCATATACTTCCTATTTGTTAGTGTTAGCTGGGTTACTATATGTGGCTACAGATAGCATTAGGTCGCAGGATGATATTCATGCAGCTCAAATGTGGGAGTATTGTTCTCTACCGGGGTACATAAAACCATTAAACAAGCAGGTACCACATGCTTGAGTTTTAATTTGACTGGAAGATTGGGACACAAGTACTTTTGCTATATAATGGGTGAATACGTAGCTGAAGACAATGCAAATTTGTGTGCATTTTAAGGAAACAAACCTGAAATTTAAAAGAAAATGCAGAGTTGTTTCCGGCTACACAGCGCCAGCGGGATCTACTTGTCGCAGCCCAGGCGCAGTGTGGGTGAGACCCTCTTCCACGTCCTTGGGACATCCCCCAACACTCTGCAGCACCTCCCCCACCCTGCCCACTGAGTAGGAATTTCTGCCATGTTCCAAAAACCCCCAGATACAGTCCTAGCCCAGGCTTCGGAGACCTAGTCCTAGCCCAGGCCTGATGAGTGTGTGGGAGAGCTTCCAGCTACCCTGCGCCTGTGGGACCTACTGGTCCCAGCCCAGGCGCAGTGTGGGTGACACCCTCTTCCACCCCCTTGGGAAACCCCGCACCACTCTGAAGCACCTCCCCTACCCTTCCTGCCCAGAAGGTATTTCTGCCCTGTTCCAGGAATCCCCAGATCCAGTCATAGCCTAGGCCCAGGGAGTGTATGGAAGAGTTTCTGGCTACCCTGTGCTGGCATGATCTACTGGTCCCAGCCCAGGTGCAGCATGAGTGACATCCTCTTTAACCCTCTTGGGAAGCCCCTAATCACTCCATAGTACCCCCCCACACCCCGCCCACAGAGTAGGAATTTATGCCCCGTTCCAGGAACCCTCAGATCCAGTCCTAGTCCAGGCCTCATGAGTGCGTGGGAGAGTTGCCTCTCCCCCCTACTCCACCTTGTCCCCTACAGACTCAGCTCAGGCCTGGCATACAGGCCTGGTGTGAAACCCTGCAGCTGCAATACCTGCAGAGTGTGTAGGGGACAGAACCACCCAGCTAGTCCAGGAGCAGAATATCTTGCTAGAGAGGCACAACAGGTACACACCCAAGGGCAGCAGCAGGAAGGAGCTGAGCACAGCAGCCAGACCCAAGCCAGGCACAGCTGGATGAATCCAAACTTTGTAGATCTGCACCTGAACTTCAGTAGGTGCTAAGGATATAACTGCAACAAAGATCTGCAACAAAGTTGAGAAGACAGTGCTACACAAAATGACGAGAAGGAAAAAAAGCAATCTCAGACCCCAAGCCCACCCATAACAAGTGCAGAGGACACTAACACAGAACAAATTGGGAATCACACAGCTGAAAGCAAAGAATCAACGGCTTCTGAAATAAAGAAACAACTGCAGAAAGGTATAGAGGAACTCAGATTGGAAATAAAAAAACAAATCCCTGAATTAATAACATCTGCAGTAAAGAATCAAATGCAGAAACATATGGAGGAAACCCAGTGCCCACCCAGAACAAGTGCAGAGGACACTAGCTCAGCTCAGATGTATGAATTAATAGCGTCGATAGTAAATAAGCAACAGTGGAAAGTCATAGAGGAACTCAGAGCGGAATTCTTTTCTACTAGCTCAGCTCAAATGTACAAATTAATAGCTTCAATAGTAAATAAGCAACAGCAGAAAGTTATAGAGGAACTCAGAGCACAATTATTTCCTGAAATAAAAAAAGAATTCTCAGAAATCATAGCATCTGAAGTACAGAATCAACTACAGAAACTTAGGGAGGAAAACCAATCTGAAGAAAACACTGCAGTAAAAGAATTTATAATTGCTTCTAGAGAAGACATTGATAAAAAATAGAGGAGATTAGAAAAATGACAGATTCCTTGAATAAGCAGTACAGGAAAGAAACACATTGCATGAAGCTGAGTCAAACAGATATAGAGGAAATTAAAATCTCAATCATAAGCTTTCAAAACCATTTAAGTGAAAGTGGAGACAGAATTTCAATCTTGTAGAGGCCGGTGCAGCTAGTGAAAAGGTAAGAAAGGATCTCTTAAAAACAACTAGGATACAGGAAAGAATAATCCATCACCTGCAAGATGATGCAAAGATGAACAATGTGAAACTAATAG
>NW_004524685.1:3525305-3533969 GCF_000260255.1 Octodon degus | reverse complement strand
GAGAGGCACTAGAGGAGTACTACATCCTTGATTTTCAAATGAAGAAACTCAAGCCCAGACACTTAAGATTTATCTTTTTTTTTTTTTTTTTTTGAACTGGGCATTGAAGTCAGGCCCTTGTGCTTGCCAGGGAAGCACTTATTCTACTGAGCCATCTCCCCAGCCCCAAGATTTACCTAAAGATTAGCCAGTGGCTAGATAGAACTTCATGAAATATTCAACAGCCTACCTTTTTAGAAGTATCTGAATAAGTTAGGATCTGTCCTATAAATAGTAAATTAAATTTGGAAAATTTCCTTATGCGAGTTGATCAATTATTTGAGGAGGTAGCTGGGGAGACCATTAGAGCAGTTGATGTACTATAACTTCCAAATTAATTAGTAAGTTCACATATACACACTGAGTATAGGATATTTCTCAGTGAAAAAGAAAGAAAGAGGGCACATCCAGTAGGAAACTTGTAGCTTGGTAGCCTTCCAATGAAAAGAAGAAATTAACATTTTTCTTAAAATATGCATAGCTGATTTGAAACACACCTAATTTCACAAAGCATGTTTTCACTGCATACTTAAACTAAAGGTATTCGGCCCAAGGAGCTGCCATGGTGAGGGCTGGATTGTATAATCTACCAGATCCCTTTTAATTCATAATGGAGTATGGTTCCACAAGACACTGCCCAACTCTGTGTGTTATGTGACAGGTTTACAAAATGCATTTGCTCACCAATTACCTCAGTGAGATCATCAAGTAGTTTAAAGAGGTGAACTTGGAGGGGTAATACACCTGCTCATACACCTGCTTGTGACTAGGAACAATGACAACATGAACAATAGTTCACAGACTGACATAGGTATAGCTACTATGGTATGCATAACATAACCCTACCTGGAATACCATAACAGGGATTGGAAGGAAAAGGTTTTGGGGAAGTTCCAAGGTTATCTTTAATGGAAGGGAGCTGTTAGTGACAAGCTGAGTCTCTTACTTTCACTGAAATGAACTCTTTGTTAATCCAGATGAATTTTTTAAAGATACAAAAACACTGTCAGTTTACAGCATTCCCCTGACAGCTTGCACCAGGCCTCTTGTTCATTCTTCTGTCATGCAGATGTTCACTTGGTTAGCACTCAAGAAAGAAGCAGACACATTCATTAGGAGACACACACAGACACAAATTCCTCTTTGGAAAATTCACCACAAAATTTTCTCAAGTGCTTGCCTTTTATGATAGCTGTCTTGGATATTTTGCTTTAGATTACAGTCATGCCTCTTACATTTTGAAAGCTACTGAAGGATTCCACCACATGCCAGGCCTCCACAAGTTAAGCACTGTGTGGGACAAGGCTGAAGAACAGCAGGAAGGGTGGGCATTCTGGCGCCTGCTGTTCTGTCCTCATGCTAGATTCCATTCTTCCTGGCATTAACCCCCTTTACTTGTGACTTGTCATTAATTCCTTCCAGCTCCTACTTCCAGCAAATCCTAGCTCCCTGATTACATTCTGGGATTTGTGTGCTGGACCAGGGCCTAGCTTGGTTGCACATGTGTAACTACTATTGCAACTTAATGTTGCACAGTAGAATGTTGAATTCTAAGTTGGCTTTCTTATCTGTGTGGTGATTAAATACAGTACTACCTCTCAACGCAAAGCTTATGCTTTCTATTACAGCTGAAAGGATTTCTCCAATTGTATTTTAAAACCTGAAAGAGAAAAACAACAACTGCTAATCCCACTGACTTTCCCTCCAAATCAGCACATTCTCCCTAAAAAGTCTGCAGACCTCTGCTTTACTGATCCTAAGAACTCTTTCTGGATGTAGTCATATTCTGTGTGGCCTTTGTAAGAAGTTCCATGTCAAACTGAGGGCTCCTTAGAGAGGTGGGAGTAACCAGTGGTTGTCAGGAGAGAGTGTATGTGTTCCAATCCACATCACAGGAAGTGCCATTGGTCTGATTTAAGCTAGTGATGATATTCAAGAATCATCTAGGCAGAGATGGGGCACATCATTAGATGGGTAACAGGATATAAGGAGTCTCCTAGTCTGATCATGTTGATGCAAGGATCTTGATCCAACTCCCAAAGGTTGGGACCTGGGAGGAATGAAGTAGATATGACATGGAAAATAAATCAAGAAGTTGACCAGAAACCCAGGAATTCCCATACTAAGGAGACAACTAAGTCTCTCAGGAACCTGTAGATTCATGCTACCTTAATTCTGGAAATCCTTTTCAAGGTACAGAAGTTGTTTTCTATAACCTACTAGCAGCATGCAGATTTTGTACCACCATTATGGAGTGGGGTAGACAGGTTACAACAGCTATTTTTGATTCACTGGTAAAATTGTTAAGTATATTAAAACAATTAAAAATTCTCCTTGAGATTAAAAAAAGGAGGAGAAATTAGACAAAGTGGTCATATGGCATCTAACTGGTTTGACTAAAATTTTCAGTTTACAAGGAGCCACTTTTCCGGAGGGCAATTTAGGTCTGCGATTTTGAAACTTTCCTAAGAAGTCTTGGTTGGGCTCTTTCCTTTGATGTTTTCCTTGGAAAAATTTTGGACATTTGGAGGATTTTCTGAAAAAAAGAAAACTGCACTTGCAAACTGCAGACCATACATGTTACCACATCTTGCCACATTTCTGGTGCCAGTTTTCAAGTATATTTTAAACAGGACTAGTTATTTTCTGTCTTCTTTAACATCAAGTAGAAGACTTTGATAAAAATTAACTTCAATAGAAACTCTTAACACTCCCTACAGTGAACAAGAATATAGGAGAATCCAGTATTCCTCTAGAAGTTTGTGTACAGAGACAAAACAACCTTCATTTTTTTTAAAAAAAATATTTTTCAATTTTGATGTATATATCAGGAGGTAGAGAAGGGATCTGAAGTTAAAGATGCTTATTTTGTGGGTTGTAGATCATGTTTTCTTTTGCTCTATCCACACCACCACCACTGCTCTCTTGCCAGAGAAAAGACCCCTCCAAAACAGAATTGTAAGAGAAGATGTGTTTAGGCTGCATGTGGAAAAGGATTGGAGGAGATATTTTGAATACTTGGACTGGATGTAAAGACATCAAAACTTATATTAAAACATTATATTACACTAAAACATTAGAGTATAACTTCCACTTGGCAAGAGAATAACTTGCAGGATCATAAGATTTAAGACACCCTTTGAGGAAGGCTTA
Organism: Octodon degus; assembly: GCF_000260255.1. Lineage (NCBI taxonomy): Eukaryota > Metazoa > Chordata > Mammalia > Rodentia > Octodontidae > Octodon > Octodon degus. The sequence continues at coordinate 3,530,777 of NW_004524685.1, read as the reverse complement.
AAGTATATGCAAAAGAACTAACATTGTGTACTAAGATTATCTTTGAGCTATTATTTATGAATTTTAAAATCTGACGAATGAGTCAGAATAGCAGATTATAAGAAAAAAGAGAAAGTTCAGATTTCTGGAATAGTATTTATGAAGGATTTGAGTAGAAATAAATGAGATAAAAAACAAAAACCAGAGACAATCAAGGAAACAAATAATTGGCTCTTTGAAAACATCAACATATTTATAAAGTTTTACTTGATTGACTAAGAAAAAAGAGAGAAAACTGTACTTAATAAAATCAAGGATGAAAGATGGGACATTCACTGCTGACCTTGTGGAAATGAAGTGAATAACTTCATGACAAAAATTAGATGATTAAGGTGAAGTATAAAAAATTTAGAAAGACATAACCAAACTGACTCAAGAAAAATGGAAAACATAAATAGATTGATAAAAAGCAAATAAGCTGAACAAGCAATTACAAGCATTACAACAATAAACTTTGGTCTGGGCTGGGGAGATGGCTCAGTGGAATAAGCGCTTTCCTGGCAAGCACAAGGGCCTGAGTTCAATCCTCAGTTCTGAAAAAAAAAAAAAAAAAAAAAAAAAAAAAAAAAAAAAGCTTTGGTCTTTGGGCTTTTACTGGCGAATTCTACCAAAGATAGAAAACCAGTCTTTTGAAAATTCTCAAAAAATAGAAAAAAGAAAACTTCACAATTCTATAATATCAGTATTAATTTGATATCAAAGCTTAGAAGATAAATCTCTTAAAGTAAATAAAAGGTCAATGCTTCATATGAATATAGCTATAACACTTGTTAAGTTAAATACAGCAACATATACAATTATACCATAACCAAATAAAATTTATCTCAGATATGCAAGATTGGTTTACCATATTAAAAAGTAGTCAATGTAATGTGTCATGCACATTGATAGAATAAAAGGCAAATATTGATAATTTCAGAAGATGCAAAAAAGCATTATAAATACATATCTTTGATGATTAAAATACTCTCTACTGAGCCATCTCCCTGACCCTCAGATGATTAAAATATTCTCTGAAAACTAAGAATATAAAGACATATGCTCAATCTAATAAATAGCATCATAAAACACACAGCAATATCATGCTGGTGTTGAAAAATGGAATACTTTATTCCTAGTAATAGAAACAAGACAAAGATGTGTGTTATGAATGCTTATTTTCAACATTTTTCTAGAGGTAGTAGAGAGTGAAGTAAGGAGGAACAGTCAAGCCTCAACAATGGAAGGAAAAAGTAAAATTATCATTATTTGCAGCAAACATGGTGCTATATGTGTAAAATACCAAGGAACTCACTAGGAAATCCATTTGGATTAATTATTTTGCAAGTTCACAGAATACAATATAAACATACAAAAAGTTAATTGTCTTTCTATGCCGGCAACAAACAATTGAAAAATGAAGTTGAGAGAATAATTTTATTTATAAGAGCATAAAACAGAGTAAAATATTGTTGTCCCTTGACATCAATTGGAAATTGACTTCAACCTTTCCATGAATATGTAAATCTGTGGCTGCTCGAGTCTTTTACATAGGTGGAAAAGTATTTAAGTATAATCTATGCACCATCTACTTTAAGTCACCTCTAGGTTGGCTATCCTGTCTACTACAATGTAAATAATGTGAAAGTAGTTGTGCTGCATTTTTTAGGAAATAATGACCTATAGTTGAGTGGACTTATGGACATAAAACCCATAGACATGGAAGGCCAACTGCTGTCAGAAATAAATTTAACAAAATAAGTGCAACTTTATACACTGAAAATTATAAAATACTACTGAGGGAAACTCTATATATAAATAAATGGAGAGACAGCCCACATTCAACAGTTTTAAAACTTCATATCATCAAGACAATATTTCTCTCCAAATTGCTCTATTAGATCAAAGTGATCTCTATCTAAATTTTACTTGACGTTTTAAAAGAAATTAACTAGTTAATCTTGCAATTTTTGTGAAAATGCAAAATACCTACATTGACCAACTATTTTTTTTAAAAATTTTAATTTTGAAAAACAATAGTGAACAAATTTGGAAGACTTATACTTCTTTCTTATTTGATCTCAAAACAGACTTTAAATCTACAGCAGTCAAGTTACAGGATAATGATGAAAACGAAGACACTGTAAATTAGTTGAGGCACTTGTAAGGATAGCCATATGCATCAGAACTGAAAGCTGAAATGACTTGCATATGTATGATCATTTGGTTTTAATCAAAAGTGTCATTATTTGGTTTTTCAACAAATAATTCAGGTACAATTGGATAACTACACACAAAAATGCAATCTTAGCTTCTTATTTCAAACCATATACCAAAGTTTACTCAAAATAAGCCATGAAACTGAATGTAAGTGCTAGAACTATAAGACTAGAGGAAATAATAAGAAAAATTCTTCGTGATCTTGGCTGAGACTAAAGTTATTAGGACAGAAAAAGCACAATTGTCCATTAAGTTGGTAAAATTGTAGACAAAACTATTTATTTTCTTAGTAGTGTCTTTTTAAGCACAAAAGGTAAGCTAAAGACTATATTTGCAAGTTATATCATTGATAAGTGATGTATTTCTAGTACATATAAAGAACTCTTACAACCTTACAAACAACCTAAATAAAAGGGGGGAAGGAAGTGTGAAAAGATATTTTACCAGCAAAGATACATGGATTGCTAACAAAGATAAGAAAGGACAACCTACACATCATTCCTCTTAGAGAGGCATAAATTAAAACCATGATATGAAATCACTACACACCCACTAGAATGAGAGAAAACAAAGAATACCAAGCACTGATGATGGTGCAGAGGCATTGGAACACTCATGTAGCTAGAGAAAATATAAAGTAGTGCAGAAGATTGGAAATGGTTCAGCAGTTTATAAACTGAACAAACAACCCAGAATTTCTCCCAAGAGAAATGAATGGAAATGTGCGTTCACAAATAATTTGTGTATGGATGCACATATAAACACTATTTGTTAAAACTGGAAACAATGCAAATGTCTTTGAACTGGTGAATGGATATGCAAAACGTGGTGTATCCCTATAATGGATAAAAAGGAATATGGATGGCCAGACAGATAGTTCAGCGTATTAAAGAGCCTGCTTAAGCAGACCCAGGGACCAGGGTTCAATCCCTCCCCCAGGGTGTGCTGAGATGGCAGTTGAGACTGGGCATAGTTTCACATGCCTGTAATCCCAGCTCTTGGGAGGCTGAAAATAGGAAGATCACTATAAGCCCAGTCTGTGTAAGAAGACCCTGTAGACCCTATAGTAAATACATAAAAATAAGGAATAAGGAACTAATGCTTGCTACAACTTGAATGAATCTCACAAACATGCTGAGTAAGAGAATCTAGATGAAAATGTTGGTTTATTGTATGACTGCGTTTGTATGTTTCTCAAAGGCAAATATATAGAAACAGGAAGCAGACCAGCAGTTGTCTATGCAGAGATCAACGTTAAAGGAACATGAAGGATTTTTTGTGGTGAAGAAATGTTTTAGAATAGTATATAGAGTTACATAAAACTGTATATGGAGTTATATAGACTATAAATTTACCAAAATACTATACACATTCAATAGATGAACTTTTAAAGAGTAACACAGAAAATTCTATTTTATCTGTTTATATTTTTTCCATTTTTCATTGTAAAGAGTGAAAACAGAGACAAAAGCAAAAGCACATAACAAAAACAAAGACTGAAACAAAGCAGTATACAATACAAATAGTAAAGAATTTTAAAAGTAAAATAGAAAATTAGCAATGATTGTTATATGACATATTATCATCAAATTTGTTGTTCAGATTACCAAATTTAGGTATGAAAGACTGCTCAAATAATTAAATATTAACTCTTCCTTTCAAGAAACTTTAACTTTTTCTTATTCTTTTTACTTTTTAAAAATTTATTTTAAAGAGAATATAATAACAATTGATAAGACATTAGAAATCATACACATTTAGAAGAACAAGATGAAAGGTATTTAACCATGGTTTTTGCATTGCACATTGCTCAGATAACAGGTATTAACATATAGTTAGTCAAAGTAAAAATTTTAAAGATTAACTGCTACTTTACAAAAACTGAAGGAGGGAGCATTCCTGGCATCATCTAAGAACTTTGACAGACTCTGGGCAGCCTGTGGGACTCTGTTAAGCTCTGACCGTCCTTACGCCTCAACACTCAGGTGGGAAGTTTCTGCTGGTTCTGGTCCAAGCATTTAAGAACTTAGGAGGACTCTGAGTGTCCTACAGGATGTAGAAGAGCTGCAATCTTTAGGTCCACTGCCAGCAAGTGTAAAGCTTTGTTAGTTCTTAGTTGTAATAAAGCTAAAATTTTCTGGACTTCTTCCTATTTATTGAACATTAGAGAAGTTTCAGGTACTATTTAAAGTTTATAAAATTATTTTTTGTTGATTATCAGTTATTCTTAGAATAGGAATTTTGCTCTAGTTTTTCATATGAACAAAGAACTACAAAGAAAACAAACAAATATCTAGCGTTGTTGATTTGATAAAGGTATTTGAATCCCAGTTCATATGTGATGACAAGGACCAGGCTCCAATGACTGCACCTTAGTGTCTCTTTGTGGACTCTTAAGCAAATCAATTTTTGCTTTGTCTCATGTGTGAAACAGACTAACTAACTCTGTACAACTCCTTCCATTAAGATGTTGTGTGGAACGTTGAATTTCACTCTTCTGGCTTGGTTATTCACTTCCCCATTAATTTTTGTGCTTTCATGTTTTGTTTTTTAATCTTCAGCTGTATCTTAGCTGTCTTAATCTTCTCTTGCCCCAAGTGAGTTCAGCACTGTTTGACATATTTGAATGACAAAGTAGAGGACTCCAGGGTTAGGGACACTTCTTTTTTAGTGTTTGGAAAAGTAAGTTTGCTATAGCTTAAACTTTGTACTAATGGTAAGACTATGAAACTAACTGAATATGACAACTTTTCAGAAAAATATGAATTGATCTTACAGTGCATGTCATAGAAACCCATTTGTCCCTAAATGTATTCAGGAAGGACAGCTTATTCAACAGGTTGACTTTCTAAATTAAATCCTTCTTTAAAATCAAAACCCTAAGAGACCCAGTCCTAGCCCAGGTCCGGTGAGTGTGCGGAGAGCACCCTGCTACCCTGCGCCGGCGGGACCAGTCCCAGCCCAGGCGCAGAGTGGGCCGGACCCTATCCCAGCCCCTCGGGCCGCCCCCAACCACTCCGCAGAGCCTGCCCCACCCTACCCGCCGAGTAGGATTTTCTGCCGAGTTCCAGGAGCCCCCAGACCCAGTCCTAGCCCAGGTCTGGCACAGTTCAGGACTGGCATACACACCTCATGTGTAATCCAGCAGCTGCAATCCCTGCAGGGGAGAGTGTAGAGGATAGATCCATCCAGCTAGTCCAGGAGCAGAACATCTCGCCACAGGGGCACAACAGG
>NW_004524685.1:3486407-3504749 GCF_000260255.1 Octodon degus | reverse complement strand
ATCTGTGTATTCAAAGTGGTTAGGATAGATATATAGTTACATTCTGTTAATGAATAGAATGATTTGTTCTAATGGTGTTTGTAAATAGGATATCAAGTCCTCATCTTGTATAGCAATTAACCATTATGAAGAAGGTATGCAGTGTGTTAGTTATTGAAACTGTCCTACCGATTTGATTTGAAACTGTCTCACTGCTATTTGTTTATCAATAAAATTATGGCAAAAAATAAAAATAAAAAAATAAAATTGTGGGAAAAGAATAAAAAATAAGTGTTGCTATGGGAATAAGATTCAACTCTACTTCAGATAATAAGAAGGACTCTGCTGCACCAGCAGGATAGAGAAAGCACCTCTGTGCAGATGGTTTTAGCATTTTCCCTCAGGTTCCTCCCCAGTTCTTTTTCTTGGTTGGTTTCCCACCGTGTGTGTCCTTGGACAGCAAGGTAGAACCGCCAACTGCCACTCTGGCTAAGGGGCTCCATGATTTCCATTCAGATGTAGGGGCTATAATTCCGCATTGGAATTTGGTTTGGATTGAATTTTGGGTCACAGTTCTCATATCCAAAAGGGGAAAAATGTTTCCTTTCCACAAAGCCTTTTAAGCTTTTCAAGTTCTAGTAAAAAGGGGGAATAAGTCACATGTCTTAATTATAAATCATTGATGACTACTTATAAGTATCATTTTTCAGTGATCATGCTTCTGAACAGCACCAGTCAAGACTGTTGAAACATTATCAGAACTGCTCTTCTGGAAACTGCTGAAAATGTGACATGGACACAAGAGAAACTCACATGTCAAGAACATTTGCATTGTAAAAACTTTTCCCTAAATCTAGAGGAGAATCTATCCTCTATCTTCTTATTGAGATTTTTGTACAAAAAGGATTCAGGAAAGCATACAGTCATAACTAGAGATAGAAGGGATTTTTAAATACTAAAATCTGATTATGTTATATTTTAAAGTTTGAAAAATGCTTCATAATCATTTAAAATACCTCTATTCTTTTTGAAGTGCTTTAGTCTGCTGTTAGGAGTGAGATATTAGGAACAAAAACTGTTTACCAACAACTTCTCTGAAGTCTGCTGTTGGGTTAACACAAAAACATGATACTCTTTCACTTCCTTTCCCTGATTTAGATGCATTTGCAGATCCTTTTGCTGCATCTCCTTAGAACTGTTTTCAAACATTTCTAGTGTTGTATTCCCTATTCTTTGATGTTTGTATGTGCTACAATTCCCAGAATAATATTACTAGGTCAGACATTATTTATCTCTCAAACATCACAGCCTCTGGCACAGAGAACAGGCTTAATGAACATTTATTAAAAGAGTGCAACACAGGGAAATCCATCATATGAACAAACTCAGAGACTACTGGAGCATCTTCACCAAAGCATTGCCATTTGGTGGGGACCTCTCAAACTTGAGGGGTACACTGGCCTGATCAATCATCTTCCCCATTTTTGGTAAGGAACAATTTTGTTCTGGAGTTATATCAATAATATTACTTTTCATTGAAATTCTTCTTTTCATATCACAGAGGATTGTTGTTTACAGATATGATGCTACCCTTCCATTAACTAAAGGATAGTCAATGGCACATCTTTCAACAGTGGGAATATGGGATAAACATGCCACAGTATCTGGATTTCACCCAGAAGAGAGATAGGGCCTAGTTCCTTCAGACACTTGTACTACTTGAGCAATAGCTTTATTTACATGCTAGGGAAAAAAATGTAATCTGGGATCAACATGCCAAAAAAAATGCTTATGATAAAGAGGCTGTAGCCAAATCAGACACAAGGAAAGGGGTATACCTGCTTACAGATGACCTCAGAAAAAGAGGTTCTCAAATGATGACAAAAGATGAGCAAGCCTGTCTTCCATCTTCAGCGTGGATCTGCAATATTATGTGAAAGATGGGAGTACAAGTATCATTTGGTCAAATCTAGCATTCAGTTGTTAACAGGTGGAGTATGTCTGCTCTTCAGACTCCAGAGCCCTAACTAGCACTTCTATAGTATTCTTGTTTCCAAACACTTTTATACACATGCATCTAATTCACCCACTCAGACATAGCTGTTTATAATTCACTGTTTGGGCTTTGAGTCAGGCTGACCTGGGTTAGAATCCTGACTTCCAATCCTCTCCATGTGTCCTTTGGCAAAGTTTAATCTCTTTGAGCCCTAGTTTCCACTGTAATGAAGCAATAATAGCACCTATCGCAATAATTGTTAGGATTTAAAAAGATAATATAGACATAAAATATTGGACTATGTGCCTAGCATAGAATATGTGTTCAACAAAAGCCACCTATAAATGATATAAATATTGTCTTTATTTAAGAAAATAGGAAAGAAATGGAATTTAAGGATTAAACAATGAAGAGGACAGAAAGGAGAAAAGACATTCAAAAAAGTGGGGGAAGAAACATACAAATATATATACAGGATGACTGAAGTGGTTGTACTAAGAATTTCTATCAGTTTTTGAAAATAACAGTTAATGTGTAGAATTTTCACATTGACTAACTCTGTATGCTGATATCTGGGAACTAAGCAACTATATTGAGGACAGCAATGTGAAGTACAAAAACCTTACTTGAATACCTCTCATCCTGATCTTCTAAATGTGTACCTTTTCTAATGTCATATCAATTATTACTATACTTTCTATAAAATAATTTTAAAGGTAATAAAAGAAAAAAGAGAGACAAGAACAAAAATGTTAAGATTTCTTGAAAGCAGGTGTAATATTCAATCATATGTCCAATCTTACATAACTATATCTGTTAATCTGAGCAACAGCTTTGATGATAAAATAGATAATATATCAACCATTGTGAATCAGCTATTCTGATTTTGAAAATCTGTAACATATGTACTATTGTGTGTTACCCTGTTTCTTTGTTTCTGATTTTTTGCTCTTGCTTTTGCTTTCACTCTTCAAAACAAAATAAAATTGTGCATACATAAAAAAAAGAAATGCCTCTCTGCTGCCCCTGTTCTAGAGAACTCTGTGGATAGACTTTATGCACTAACTGTTAACTCTGCACTGGCTCCAAGCTTGCTGGCTCAAAGCCCCGACAGTCTTGAATTAGTCACAGTGCTCACACACTTAAGTCAGCCTCCTGCCCATTTGTAGGTCAGGATCAAGCCTGCAGTTTCTTCTCTTTGTACAACTCTCCACCCTAACCCTGTCCCTTGTCTCTTACTGCTTGGTCTCTGCCCCAGGTAAGACAAGACAAGACACGCAGCATTTGAGCAAGAAGTTTCATGAAGTGGGCCAGGAAGACAGCTTTTCTTAGAGAAACTTTTTTTGGGAAAAGAAATTCCTTCTTTCAAGTAAAATAACACTGGCTGAAATCACCGGGCTATGCCAGCGACATCAGGGCATCATTAAGAGAAAAGTTTTGACTAAGCAATGTTTATAATTTCAGAGTTGTTTAGCATTTATGCTATAATTTATGCCATGTGTTCTGTCATTAACAGTTTTAAGACCAATCTTTTTTTTTTTTTTTTAATTCAACGGAGTGCAAAACATTCACTTATGACACTGCATCTCCCCTAGTAAGGAAGATACTCTTTCATTAAACTGGGAGGTTTCTTAGGAACTGTTATATGATGGTTGGCATTTTCTTTCAGTCATCTAATTGGCTGGAGACACAAAACAACTTAGAGAAGAGCTCAACTTCAGGTTCTTCTTGCCCAGAATTTGTATTGCAAGTTATCTGTAGGATGATGGTCTAGTTTGCTAATAGGAAACTGCTTTGATTCATAGCTCAGAACCTGGGCAATTTGGAGAGAGGAGCATTGGTTTATAGTGTTGCCTGGAATGTACATTAATGTGATCCCTATGGAAAACAATATGGAGTTTCCTTAAAAAATTAAAATTAGACCTACCATTTCACCCAGCATTACCACTTTCGAGAATACAACCAGAGCAAACGAAACTATTGTGTCAAACAGACATTTTACTCCTGTTTATTGAAATACTTTTCAAATATCTGGTATAGAATCTACCAAGGTGTCTATCAAAAAGTTAAGTGATAATAAAATATTACAAATTATATATATATATATATAATGGGATATTATTCAACCACAATTAGGGTTAAATTATTAATTGTGTCAAGCAAGGCACAGAAAAGCAAATACTGCATGTTCTCATTCGTTTGTGAAAACAAAAATAAAACCAATTTTATAGAAGGAAAATAGTGATTACTAGAAACTAGACTGAATACAGGCAAAGGGGATAGTAAGAGGTTAGAAAAAGGGCACCAAGATAGATATATGGGAATAATTAGTTCTAGTGTTCTATAAATAATAAGATCACCATAGGCTCTAATAATTTATGTTATATTACAAAATAACTAGCAGACTCCAAACTTTCCCAATACAGTAATGATTCATGCTTGAGGTGATGAAAACACTAATAATTTTTATTTAATCCTTATACATTGCATATGTGTATCAAACTATTGTACTGTGCTTCACAAATACTATGGGTCAGTAAAGAAGAAAAAGCATACAAAAGGAACCTGAAACAACTCCGGGGCTGAGCAAAGCTTCAGAAGTATCTTTTAAGCAAGGCTCCAGGACAACAGGGCATCGCTCCCCGGGAAGAGTAGCAGGAAGCCCGCTCCCTTCCTTTACACCCACAACCTGTTGTTCCCTAAGTTTTATCTCCTCGCTAATGAACCTTTTACATCTGACCACTCTTGTCCTAGTTGAATCTGCTGCCTTGATTTCTTGCTAGTAGTATATCTTTTGATAATCCCTGTTCACTAAACTACGTGACTTCTCATTTGTCACTACCACCTACCCCAGAGTAGTAGGAGGAGCTTCGACTGCTAGCCACAGAGTTCCCAGGAGTGCATGGCTCAGCGCACCACAACTCTGACTTTGCAAAGGCTCAGCTCCTTCTCCAAGTCTGCTCTATAAAGAAGAATGTACACTAAGTGCTTGAGGAACAGTAAACTGGTTGAACACATAATTCCTTAATGCAATTTTTAGAAGATCTACCAATAAAACTCTTTGAACATAAAACAAACAACACAGACACAGACACACACACACACACACACACACACACACACACACACAGAGCAAAACCCTAATTTTTGCCATATTTTCACTGGAGGGAATAAGACTTGAAATGTAGAGATAGCAAAATTCGGTGACAACATTATTAAGTGTACAAGACAGGACTGTGAAGGGAAGAAGCCATTTGTCCCTAATTTGTGTCCATGTCTAGTGCTTCACATGCATGATGCAGCATGATCCCAGCCATCACTGAGGGCTCCTGTCTCTCAAGCCTTCCCGGGTCATGCAAGAATAGTAGACACAAGGACCTTGGCTTTGGGAATCCCAGGATAAACACTGGAGTGGGAGTACGTGAAGGATACAAGATACCAGACGGCTGAGCCACACATTCATGCCCTGACTCATCCTCAGGTCCTCCCTTCCTTTACACCCACAACCAGTTGTTCCCTAAGTTTTATCTCCTCCCTAAAGAACTTTTTATGTCTGACCACCCTTGCCCTAGTTGAATCTGCTGCCTTGATTTCTTGCCGGTAGTATATCTTTTGATAAACCCTGTTCACTAAACTACTTGACTTCTCGTTTGTCACTACCACCCACACCATGATCTCCCTAACCCACAAATCAGCAGAAATCTGCTCTTATCACTTCCTTGTGCAAAATCTCTGAGGTCCCGACATTACTCACAGGATAGAGTTCAAATTCCTCCAAGAGCCTTTCCAGTGGTCTGGAATCTGTCTGTCTGAGCTCAGTCATTAACCAGTGTTTGCTCTTAGACTCTCCAGGCTTTAAGTCTTGACATTCATAAATTGGGAATGATAATACTATTGATCTCAGAAGGTGATGGGGGATTCAATGAAACATGGGAAGTGAATTATAACTCAACAGTGGAGTATTAAGTAAATGTCACAATATTTTGACACTTACAGCCCTTACATTAACAACTTGCCACCTCTCTAATACATCATGTTTTTTTTTTCTTATCACAGATATATTTGACATTAATTGCTGCTGGCATTGATTTATTGATTGATCATTCATCAGACAGTTATTGGATACCTGTACATATCTGTGGCCTCAGCACCTGACAAAGGTATCGGGTGTCAGAGATACAGCTATGAACCAGATAGGATACACACTAGCTCTTGTGAAGTTTATATTCCAGAAGTGATGGTCTAGACAAGAAATTATTTTTGTAAGTAATTTTATATTTTAATCTTTAAGATCAAATAAATGAACATGAAAAAGCAATCATAATTTTGGCTTAGAAAAAGTAATTTAGAGTAGTGGAGCGTGGTGACAGGCCAAGCCACTCTTTTTTCAAGATCATAATAGCACTGCTTGAAGGTGTGATAGAATCCCACTGTGAGATGTTTGGAGGCACCAAACTCCTTGTCACCCAAGAGACAGTGTCTAGTCAACGTGAATTCCAAAAATGCACAGAAATTCTTGGGCTGTATTTTTTCACAACTAATTTTCTAATTCATTTGACTGGGATTTCTTGTGATCATTATAAAATTGTTCTGTGGTCTTTATAAAAGTATGCAATTCATTCACCAATGAATTCTGAAAATAATTGCCTGATGCATACTTTTAGACGCCAGTGGCACTTGGTACCAGGGACTGAACTTGGGACCTTGTGCTTTCCAGGAAGGCACTTATGCTGCTGAGTTACATCTTCAGCCCAGAACTTAGTATTTTTATTTGGATTCACATTGATTTGTTTTTTACTCAGGTGGTACAATTTCTCAGCTCACATCCTTTCGTTGTAAGTATGAGTACAGGTAAAATTATGTTCCTAAGAACTGCTTACTATTCTTGAGCTTCTTCTGCTAGTTTCTGTGTTAGGAGATCAATGATTATCATTTTAAAACCCAGAAAGCAATGCTGGGTTACAGGTATTATAAGTAGCAGTAATATTTAAACTCACTTTCAATTCCAAAGCTAAAATACTGCAACTGTACTAGAAAGGATTATACTGTAGTTAATGGTTATCTTGTTGATTAAGTAATGTCTCACACAATACTAAGTTAATTATAAGCAATTAATATCAAGTGTCATAATAAAAGGCCATCTTCTACATAATCACAATGAAAATTCAGATTAAATCTCAATGAAATATTGCTATAAGCTAAAATTTTAAAAACTGATAAAATCAAGTACAGGGTTTCAGGATAAATCCTGAGGGGATTTGACTGATCTTGGCAGATACAAAAGTTATATTTCTTATTATACAGGTTTTGCTTTATCTTGGTCTTAACCATCCAACAGAAAAGTATAAAAACAAAGTATAAAAAGTAAAGCCATATTAATATGCTGAGCTGTAAAAGACTCAAGTCAACAACTTCTGACATTGCCAGTCCTATGGATAGCCCACTACTATTATGGACTACTTGACTAATTGAATTATTTTGCTGAATTCACACACCTACAATATTTAAATGACAATGGAATACCCTTCTCTGACAAAGCTAAACAAAAAAGGGGGATACAAATGAAGGACCATTTTGTATCTGTATATTCAAAATAGGATAGATATACAGCTACTTTCTCTAAAGTCAATGAATAGAAAGATTTGTTCTAATAGTGTTTGTGGACAGGATATCATGTCTGCATCTTGTACTATGAATAACCCGTAAGAAGACAACAATATGCAATGTGTTAACTATTGAAACTGTCCTACTAATCAGTTTTGAAACTGTCTCATTGCTATTTGTTTCTCAATAAATTTTTTTAAAAATAAAATAAAATCTATTACCCATTAAAAAAACAGGTGAATGACAAAGTTATGTTATATCCCTACAAAGGAGTGTCACTCAGCAGACAATAGGATGAACCATTGATACATGCAACCATGTGGATGAATTGCAAAAAGAAACAGTTTGAGCCAAGAAAGCCTGATATAAATTGAAGCATATTATTTGATTCATTGAATAAGGTATCCTTAAATGGAAAAAGCTAATTTGTACAGACAGAAAGCAGGGGCTAGTTCTATAAAGTGGAACCATAAAGGGAGAGGGGGAAAATATTTGGAGGAAGAGTTTTTAGTAGATCAGACTCATAGTGATTCTCCTGTTGACAGCTTCCCAAGCACTGGGATTACAGGCGCTTGGCACCATTCCCAGTCTCAATCATTGTCTCACCTCATCCCAGGGATGGGGCCAGCATGGCAGGACCAGCGATCTAACCCCCGGCCCCTACACCTGCTTGCGGGTGCTTTAATCTGCTGAGCTATTTGGCAGGGCTGGCCCTTGGAGTGATAAGTGTATATATGTATTAACTTACCTTCAGTGCATTTTAGTGGACACTAAACTTAAAGTTTATACTTTTAAAAAAAGATTGTCTAATGTTTAACATCCAACAGCACTAAAGGCAGGGAAATCCATTACTTATGGAAAGAGCTGCAACAGTAATTCAGTTATTAAAGTGAAGGATGCCTTCATACTTCAAATGAGTGCTACAGTGTCTTGATTTAAATAGAACACAACCCACTAGTTTGGAACATTATGTAGCATTCCTGTATGCTAAGATCTTTTAATTACTTTTTCTGTGACAGGAAGTATGTTAAATATTTGGGTAATATAATAACAGTCTTTGTGAGGAAGACAGATAAGAAAAGACAATTACAATACAGGGTGATGCGGGTTTTAATGAAGTTACTCACAACATGTCATGTGGCAAAAGGGAAAGCTACAAAATTTTGACTTAAGCAAAACAGTCTTGCGGAGCAAGTTTGAAAGAGATTATGAATTCCTCCTTGATCTCACAAGCTTGAGTTGCCCCTCATAGATCAAGTACAGGCATTTCCAGGGAAGCACTTATTCTACTGAGCCATCTCCCCAGCCCAAGTACAGGCATTTCCTAAAATGTTGGATACAAAAACTTGACATTCTCTTTGCCAAAGACCCAGGCTTGTACCTTAGCAGTGGGTAATGGAGGCTTTGGAAAAAAGACAGAGAATTAAGTGAAAGTACAGAATGAGGAGACAGCTGAGCACAGGCATCTAGGTGTCAGGATGAGGAACAGGATGCTTGAGAAGAGCCTGCGGAGGGGGAGCCAGAGCTGCCGTGAATGCCGAGACTGAGTTTCAAGCTGGAGCAGCATTTGCTATGACAACTGCTATGAAAATAAGAAGGGAGATAAGGATTTGACAGCTAGTAAAACGCAGGCAAGGACAGTGAAGTGGGAACAGAGAGCAGGCTGAATAGTGAAGTAGTAGAGAGAGGAAACTACAGAAAACAGATGGAGCAGCATGATGCAGAGGTGGGGAGTGTTAACAAATACTAAAGAGACTGAAGCAGGCAGGTGAAGAGCTGTCATTTTTTCTTTTTTTTAAACCAGGGATTGAACTCAGGCCCTTGCGCTTTCCAGGGAAGCGCTTATTCTACTGAGCCATCTCCCTGGCCCAAAAGAATGTTTCAGATACAGGAAGATTTTTTTGTTTGCTTGTTTGTTTTTGTTTTTGTGCTGCAGAGGATTGAACTCAGGACCTTGCACTTGCCAAGCAAGTGCTTATTCTACTGAGCTATCTCCCTGGCTCTGTCATTTTTGATAGACCTGATCATAAAATCCAGGCAAACAAGATTTCACTTCTCTTGAGAATTCAGTTAGCAAAACTAATCCATACATGAATTGGAAACCCTTAGGCTGACACCAGTTCTAAAGACATTCTTCTTCAGCTGGCCTTTTGTCCCATGATATAGCTGCTACTATTGTTGAGTACCTCCATGTGCCTGGCACTGGGCTCATACCTTCTGTAGGCTGGGCTCTTTAGCTAGTCTCCCTCTGGGTACTGTGGTAAGCACAGATTCCAGACATAGTTTTAAAATATCTTTCTTTGAAGAGGAGGGAGGGAAAGAAGGAGTGGGAGAGAAGAGACAGAGAGAGAGAGAAAGAGAGAGAGCGAGCGAGAGAGAGACAGAGACAGAGACAGAGAGACAGAGACAGAGACAGAAGAAAGGAGGAAGTGGAAGAGGAAGGGGAAAGGCTAAAGGATGTTAGACTGAAATCAGAGGCCTAGCACCCATTAGAACAATTTTGTTCTTGGAAGGGACTTTGATATAAATTCTTTTCACGCAGCACACAGCTCATCTTTTGTCACTGACATGCATTTGATATATCACATCAGGCCTGTACTTCCTGGGCCAAGCAGCAACTACACAGGAACTGCCTCTTGCTGCCACCAAAGTGCCACACTCTTTGGCTTATTCCTGAAGGTGGCCGCTGTGCCGCAGTTGCTTCTTTTTTGGTAGCACAACAAGCAACAACAAGGGCGAATGTTGATCTGGATAGTGATGCAAGATTCAGTTGTGTTGCAGAGCCTAAGTAGATTTCATGTTCAATGTGCTCTGCTATTAAGATGTTTATTCCAATATTTATAACTCCAGCCAGGTATCAATTTCCAACTACCAAATGAAAAGGCATCATGTATTAACCAAAGCTTGCGTTTGTTAGTACACATCAAAATTCTATTTATACTTACTTTGTAATCACACACAGTTGCTCAGTTTAATTTACATGTGGAGGTTATTTACTTTGAAAACAGGGAGCTAATGACTTTGTTTAAGCAAATCATATAGTCTAGAAAAATTTCCAAGTGAGTCAATAATCCAGCATACTTTTAATTTAGTCTACTAAATTGCTGCAACCTACTGTAATTGGTACTTGTTCTTTCATTGCGAGTTAAAAATAAAACTTTTATCTGATGATAACTTTGATTAAAGGTCATAATTTCATGAAGGCAAAGTAAAATAAAGCCAACAACAAAACTCCTTCAACAACAGCCTATTTATTATTATTTAAATGCACAAACAAAAAACGTGATAAACCAAAAGAACAAGCCCTATCTTACTGAAGGATTTGAAAGGATTGCTCAGGCGATACTTCTTTTTATATGTTATCTTTTTATATTTATAAATGCAGTCATTTGAAAGAAAAATTTCAAAGTTAGATTTCTAGCATTAAATAATGCTATTTGATAAATGATTCCTGGAGAATAACTTTTATGAATGAAGGCCTGTGATAACAAAGGAATTCCTTTTGCATTGAACATAAAAAGCTGCTCATTTTAACAAATCCACTACAGATATGCCCTCCATTTCTTTATTTCCAAAGAATTTGTAGTAGAGCCAAGGCACCTATTTGGAAAAAAAAAAGCTGTGAACAAATTAGAAACCAAATTACAGGGAAACCCAAAAAAGAACAGTTGATATTCCAACACTCAAAATTCTTTTCATAAAATAATGGAAGCATGTCCAAGTTCTGAAGCAATTATCTAACGTGCTGGATCGAGAGCTGGTGAAAGACAAGCTAGCTCAGAAGAGCATGGAGTGCTGCACAAGTGAGGGCCCCTTTATGAACTCTCAGATTTTGATTTTTATGGTGGAAATGAGAACTCTCATAAGTGCCCTCAGGCTGCAAGATTTCTGAAGACCCTCTGTGTACAGTAACAATTTCTACTGTTCAAATTTTTCTAAGAACTAGAAGATACAGTGAACACATACTCTACTCTGGGTACTGTTGATGCTGTTGATATACAATGTCATTTAATCCCCATGGCAACCTTGTGAAGGAGCAACTCCATTTTAGAGATGAGCAGCCAAAGTTTCAGACATTAACTTGACCTAGGTTACGTGGCTACGTTATCTGAAAGATCTTTATAAGAGCAGTCTGCTCCTTGACTGAGAACTACTGAAATAAAACTTATATTTGATAGCTTTTTTTTAATCATATAGATAAGATACCATCTAAGAGAAGACAGAATTGAAATGTGAATCTTTTTTAAACATACAAGAAGACAATGAATGCGTAGGTCATCCCCTGACCTACGTTGCTCCATGCGGCATTGCATCAAAGGAATCTCCACAATGTGCTCAAATGCTAGAGTCAGGCGGAGATTCTCCTACTATTTTTACCTCTTAATTCTCTGTACTTCTTGGTCTACTGATAAGAGAATGGGAGCAGGGAAATGGAATAAATTGGTAATTTATCGGGTTAAATCTTTTAGTCCACTCTTTTAACAACTGCAGCAAAAACCTTCATTTTATATATTGCTTTTGGTGTATATAGTCATATGCTTGCCTAAGACTTAATAATACTATATATGAGTTTTAAAAAATGTATAGGAATTCTGGTATTCCTATTTATTTTTTTTCATAATTTTATTAATAAACAAATAGCAATGAGACAGTTTCAAATCAAATTGCTACCTACTTACTTTTTTAAATGAGATAACTCCTTATATTTCCAATTAGATATGAAGGTGAGATAGATTTTGCTCTCAAATGAACAACAAAAATACTATCGAACATTGTATCACAGAAAGCACCCACTGAAACACAATGATATTTAAGCCATTAGAGAAGCCGAGGATCTCCCTATCCATACAAAGCATTTGGCCTGACATTTAATATACACATGCTAATGAGGCAGAAACATCTCTCGTATCACTACAAGGAGAAATCATATGGCATAAAGCTGACATAGGTTTTTTTTTTGGCACCCAGGATTGAACTCAGGACCTTGCACTTGCCAGGTACGCACTATACCTCTGATTTATATCCCTGGCCCTGACATAGTTTATTAAACACATTTTTACACATGCTTAGCTTTAGGCAACAACAATATGTACCCATGACCAGCAAACCTTAATAGATGTCTATATTGAACTGGACATGCATAGTAAATCAAATCAAATTAAACACCTGTAAGAAATTTTATTTCAGACCAAAAAGATCTCATGTAAGAATAAATTCTATAAATTTTTCAAATTTTAAAATTCTATCACTATTTATTTTAGTTATTTGTTTGTTTATTTGTTACTGGTTCTCACTATGCAGTTCACACTTATAATGATCCTTCTGTCTCGGTCCCCCCTCAGTGCTAGGATTACAGGCATGTACCACCATGCTTGGCTCAGCCTCCCCAGTGCTGGGATTACAGGCATGCACCACCACGCCTGATTCCATGGCCAGCATGTCACACAGTACTGAGGGTAGAACTTGGGTCTTTTTTTTCACATTTATGTTTCCTTTCTTTCTTTCTTTCTTTCTTTCTTTCTTTCTTTCTTTTTTTAAGCAAGTGACAGAGAGCCAGTTTACCAGCTTTTATAAACCTAAGCTTAACATTACACATTTAAACAATTGTCAAAACTATACTAAGTTGCCAGCATCCATGCACAACTAGAAAACATCCATAAGTTTGTATTGAACCAGAAGGGTATTACCATTAATGCATAGCTTTCATTACTAAATACTGAAAAAAATAGAAACTGCTTCTGTGGAGGACCCATCCTGGCAGTGTTCACCTCCCAGCAGGCAGACACTACTTGGCTCATGTTTCAAACACAATGGAAAGCAGATCCACGCTGGTGCTAGAGTACAATCTTGTCCTCGTACTACTCAAGCGTCTAGGCTTATCTTGGATCACATTTAATAAAAAAGCAACGTGCATACAGAGATTACAACAACTTCAAAGACAAAAAATGGTCCTACTGTGTGGTCCCAACAATAAACTCAAAAGTCGATGACAAAGAGGGGCTCTGATGAGCTGTTTATAAATACTTTAGATTAGGTGCAGTTATACTGAAAGTTGAGTGCATGTGAAATATTTTTAAAAAATGTTCCTGTTAATTCTCAAATGGTGCTTGTTATAGTTTCACATTTCTGTTAAATGCATACGTTCAATTACTTGTTATCCAAGTACAGCAGCTGCTCCTTTACCAGTTATTTTTAAGGACTTTAACAGTCCATCTTCTTCAACTTCTACTCTTTCTTGGCCATTCTCGACAATTCTCTTTGTGGTGATTTTTCTACCATTAATTATTTTAGTAGAAGTTGATATAGATTTGAAGTTACCGATCCCACTGCTGCCAAATGATGTGGACAAAAGTGAAGTGAGGCCCCCATGACTTAGGGATCCAAATGAGGTAAATCCTGTATCATATGAGGAAAATCTACCTCCAAAGGATGGAAATCCATTGAAGGTGGAGAAAAAAGAGCCTGTACCACGGCTTCTGCTTCCTCAGGGACCCCTTCTGTTTACAAAAATGTCTTCAAATGGGTCTTCATTACCAAAGAAGTCAAAGGAAAATGGATCCCTTCCACCAAAAAATTCCCTGAAGACATCTTCTGGGTTCTGGAATGTGAACCCAAACTCAAATGGACTGTCAAAGTGATGTTCACCTTCTCCACCACCATTTAATCCTTCTTTGCCATATTTATCATAGATGTCCCTTTTTTTAGCATCTGATAACACCTCATATGCCTCAGCCACTTGTTTGAATTTTCATTCAGTTTCTTCTTTATTCTCAGGATTTTTATCTGGGTGCCACTGTAGTGCCAGTTTCTGGTATGCTTTCTTGATGTTCTGGGGGAGGCGTACCTCTGCACTCCTACAACTTCATAGTAATCCACCATGTTTGAACAGTGCAGGGACAAGTCCGAGGATGCAGACGACCGGCAGCGAAAAGGAGGAGGTGTGTGGCTGGTCCCCTCGCGACTCTGGGACAGTAGGCTGGTGGTGACTGCAGAGCTTGGGTCTTTCACTTGCCAGGCAGGCGCTAAGACCACTGAGCTATCTCCCCAGCCATATCACTAATTTATGTTCCTTTCAAATTAAATAAGTAATTAAAACCCACATTCATTTTTCAACTCAAGTCACTCTCAATACAATAGAAATAACCTTATCCAGAGGCAAATAACCACCTCTGCATGAAATGTGAGCAAATTGTGAATACGCCAATCCTCTGATTGCTGATATTCAAATCCAGGTTTTTCAAATTCTCTCTACCCAAAGAATCAATTTCATTTCTAAGAGGAGTGAGTATGGTTTGATGAAATGGCAATAAATAACTGCTGGAATCAGCACAAGTTTGGGTTGTTCTTTTTGTACATTTTTCATGTTAGTTATTATTGAGTTTCACATGTGTGTGTATCAAATAGATGTTTGTGAAACATCATCATCCACAGGATGTTGGGAGGGTTCAACTTTGACTTTAGGCCAGTTTAAATGGAGGAGTGTGTGTGTGTGTGTGTGTGTGTGTGTGTGTAGATATTTGTATCAGAAGAATTCTTCAATACCAACAAAAGAAATCTAAAAGTCAACATTTGTTCTCCAAATGTCCACACAGTCCATATGTATTTACTTAAATCTTTATGGTTCTTAAATTTTTTGAAGTAATAAGTTCTGCCATGCTACAATATTACAAAGCCAAAATTAATAAAAGAGATAGCGTGCTTAGATAAAAGAATTTGAGGGAATAATGATTAAGAACATAAGCTTTATATATAGATCTCAGTAATTTTTTGAGATTTCACTGATTCATGAAATAGAGTAATTGTATTTTATAAAATTGTTATAATATAACAATTAATAATTATTATTATAAGTAATAATAATATTCTTCAAATCCTAAGTATTTGGATTAACTCATTGTAATAAATTTAATGGAACACATATACTCTTATTAATAATGTAATCACAAAAAATGAATGACTTAATACTAAGTCAAAATTGTCTGTGTCACCTTCAGGTGTGGTGTAAGGAATTTTCTGGGGACTGGATCAATAGGTCTTAAGGATCTTGGAAACTAAAAAAATTTTGTCCTCCTGTCTCTACCCCATGAATTATCTGAAATGTAGATGAAAAAGATTCTAAAAGACTTCTAGTTTCTATTTTTAATGTCTAATTTAATATTTGTACAGCGTAAGTCTGATGCTAAAGAATGGGTTCAGAGTATTTTAATAGGGGAACAGTGAATTGTGCACTAGAGGACATTTTCTCAGAAATGTGGTGGGTGAGCCCAGTCATGGTAGATCAAACCCAGTGCAATAGAAAAGTTTCACCTGAATGTTAGACCTATTTTGTTTGAACAAAAATAATCTAGGTGTTTTTGAAAATCAGAGTCAACATTTCAAAGAGACACTGATTAAATTCAAACTATCAAAACTCACAGGACTAAAAAAGAAAAAAAAATCTATTCAAAAGCGTTTAATCACCATTCCATTTAAAAATCTTTTCAACTGTTTGTCCTTTATCAAATGCTTCATTTAGTAATAGTTTGTTAGCCCCCCTATTCCTATTTACTAGGTTTTAAAGCATTTAAATATGGCAGGCACAGCTGCTGTTGATGTTATTCAAAAAAGCAAATCCAAGAATGTGGTTGACATTGATATTCTCTTTAGGTCAGGTGTTTGGACCAAATGTCAAGATATTCTGGCCAACTGTGATATATAATTAATGGGGTCTTGAACATGTAGCGCTTCACAGTTTTAAGCTGAATAAAGACAAGCCCACTGTTTACAATCATATCATATGTTCTCTTTCACTGGTTTCTCTTGCTGATACAAGTACTTTTTTAGAATCTCATCCCCTCTGCTTATGACCACTCAAAATTAAATAATGCCATCTTCCTATTGATTTAATTTTGTATACCTTAAAACATGAAAACTCCTGAACGTTTTATTTAATCTTTACATTCAAATGATTTGGAATTTTTGGAACTGGCTGCAAAGATATAATTACTCACATTTTGAAAACTAAGAAAGGTAAGATAACATATGCCAATATAGAAAGATAACACTAAACCCATGACTTACTTGTTAAAGAATCAATAAAAATTAAGGCTAGTACTAGCGCTCAACCAACATTTAGAGGCCCATGGTTCATACCTCTATAGGTCAGACCAGCTACAGAGGCTCCAAGGGACAAGAGTTAAGTGACTGGACTCTCTAGATAGCTAAGGATTGTCTCTGGAGTTCTTAAGATCTGCAAGGAGAAGTAGATGACAATTTTGGGCCACTATGTTCATTTATACTGGAATTTGCTCATGGACATAACTGAGAGTACTTTTAATATCAACTAACAGAGTTAATAATAGTGATATTGTCTACTAAAAAAGAAGCTAAACATCTGCTTTCGCTTACGTATGGCTAGGTCTCAAATATTCCTAAACCATATGTGGATTTAACATGGATCTGATGACACTGTATATCTGTCTTTTGATTTCTTGGTGGATTTTTTTCATGCTGGAAAGAGAACAAGAAAGGCCAAATGCAACGGATTATTGCCAGAAAAATGTTTTTGTCCATCTTTCTTTTCAAATCATTGGATTTCAGTTCAATCTTATTTTATTGAGTTTATAATTTCCTGATATCTTTGCTTAATTTTACTTAATGAAGATATACAGCTGAATGTTTACAAATTATTCCCATAAATTCAATGATAAATGATTTGATACATGATATGAATGCATATTCATATGTAAGCAATACTCAAAATTGTGCTTTGAATGACATATAAGAACCAAAACACTGTAGGTCCTAAGAATGCAGAAATTATGCCATTAGAAAATCTGGAAGAGAAATGAGAAAGAAGGAAATGAAAATACACTGAATCCATCACATGTTATTTCTGGGATAAAGGGATATAATTTTAAATGGTATATTAAATAATGTGTTAAAATTTTATGACACAAATATTAGTTCTAAAGCTAGATTATAGACAGAAGGTCAAGAATAGACAAAAATTCCATTTTGTGTCACCACTTGTACAAAGGAAAATTTGTTTTGAAGGATATGAACAGGCTGTACGATTCATGATAAAATCTCTGAGGACAAAGTTCAGGGAAAACAAAGAAGAGGATGTTCACCTGGCAGCAAGGTGTCCAATCAGAATAATCCTAATTTTTTTCTTTGAATTGTCTTAAGAGAGCAGAGGAGGAAATCTTCTGTACTTTGAAGTTTTAGGATAACTGTATTGTGTGACAGGGTAGGATCTCATGATTTAGAAGGCTTCTTGTACATCAACCAATGATTCATACTTTCTAAACTTCTCAATAAATATGCTGTTCATGCTCAGTTCAGGGCTCAGACAGACAGAACATCTGAGACCCCTGTGGCTGATTTCATCCAGCCTTTCTGTCATTCTTCTTGTGGTTCCTATCCTTCTACAATATGAATAACTGCCTAGGAATCATAATGCGATGAGTTCAATTCTTGGAGCCAAAAGAAGAAAAATATGAATAACTGAGAATATAAAATTATAAAAGTAATGATAAATATAGTTACAGATCTTTTTTTAATACCAGTAGAATCACATGCAGAAAGTCAAATAAAGAAAAGAGTTAACAGACCTACATAACACTGCTGACTTTTGTACAGCCTGCACCTATGGCCACATGGGGAGTTCTCTAGAATCAGCTGGCAGAGGAAAAGGAGACTTGGGCCTGATTTGCAGATGGCTCTGCAGAACATGCAGACACCATTAAATACTGAACAGCTGCAACACCATGATCCCTTGC
>NW_004524685.1:3482567-3486072 GCF_000260255.1 Octodon degus | reverse complement strand
AAGAACAAGAACAAGAACAAAACAAGAACAAGAAGAACAAGAACAAGAAGAAAGATGGAGGAGAAGGAGAAGGAGAGGAGAAAGGGAAGAAGGAGGAGGAGGAGAAGGAAGAGGAGGAGGAGGAGAACAAGAACGAGAACAAGAATGAGAATGAGAACAAGAACAAGAACAAGGCTGGGGAGATGGCTCAGTGGAATAAGCGCTTCCCTGGCAAGCCCAAGGGCCTGAGTTCAATCCCGGTTCCACCAAAAAAAAAAAAAGTGTTTGGCAAGAAGAACAAGAAAAAGAACAAGAACAACAAGAAGAAGAAGGAAAAAGAAGAAGAGTAAAAGAAGTGGTCAGATATGTAAAAGATATTTAATTATATTCTGTATCATGGCTTATGGCTATGACTTAGCTAGATACTCAGAGAATTGAAAGGAACATCATTAAAAATAGGCGATAAGGAAATTTGAGGAACAGAGAACTCTCTGATAGAGAGTACATAGCTAGAACAGATAGAATTTAGGTATATACGCAGAACTCTCTGAATAGGACAAACAAAAACAGTGAACAAACAATTTTGAAGACATTTGTTCCCTATATGAGTGCTCAGCTATGGTCACCTTATCAAAGAAAGATTTTAGTAAAGTGGATCAAATGACTCAGTCAGCCTTTTTCCTAAGCTACCTCTGTCATTGCCCAATGACAGTGTGGACAAAATGGCCATGGTGACAGGGACAGAGTTTATGCATGGACCCTAAAATATTGACTTTCACTTTTGCAGGCTATCTTGGCTCAGCCCCTGCTGAGTGTCCCAAGTGTTAGCAGGCAGCTGAGACTAACACTGAGTTCCCAGTCTGAGGTGACACCTCAGGGTAGTCAGCCAGCTACTTGTGACATGTTGATTATATTATATTTCTCCCATCATGGGGTAATGTTTTATTCTTACTGGAATGGGCATTTGTTCTAGATATTGATTTGTTTTCCCTGTATGCAATGTTTCAGCCACAACTACCATCCATGGATGCAAAGAACGTCATATCCACCATCATGGTGTTTTGCATAACATTGCTGCTCTTCAAGGAACTCACTTCATGGTCAAAGAAATGCAGCAATAGCCCCATGCTCGTGAACTTCACTGATTTACCATGCTGCTCACTAGTGTAAAGCAGCCAGTTTGACAGAACAATGGAATAATCTTTGGAAGACTCAGTTACAGTACCAGCTAGGTAGCAGTAATTTGCCAGCATGGGAGAGTGTCCTCTCGAAGCCATCTAGTCTCTAAATAAATGTCTAGTACATAATACTCTTGCTGCCTCAGTCAGGATTCATGGGTCCAGGAGTCAAGTGGCAAAAGTGGGCCTGGTATCATACTTCTAGTGATTCACTGGCAAATGTTTGCTTCCCAATCCCACAACCTTATGCTCTGATTGCCTAATGGTTACCCCAAAAGACACAACAATGATTAAGTTTAACTGGAAACTAAGACTGCCTCTTGCAACCTTAGACTCATCAGGTTTTCTCTGAATCAACAGAGAGAGATGGCAGTTACTATGCTGGTTGATGATTGATTGTGACTACTAGCAACCTGATAGAAGAGATAATACAGGAAAGACCATAGGGCATCTCCTAGTATTACTATGCTGTATGATTAAGGTATAGTACTTAAGGTACTGCCAATGTCTCAAGACCTTCTGGAATGAAGTTTTGGATCATTTCACCAGGAACGAACCATATCTAGCTGAGGTATTACTTCAGACAAGACAATACCGGATAAATAGAATAGTGCAGAAATACAGTTCAAAACACCTGCTAATGTCACATGAGCAGTTATAAAAATAAAGACTGTCATTGACAGAAGTATTTCCACATTATTTTGTTATGGGTGGAGTGCAAATATATTACAAGATGTATTTTGTTTGTGTGGAATAAAGATTCACAATAAAATAAGACAGGGATACACACACATTCATACAAACATGTACACACACATACACATCACTGAATATTTTAGTTTTCTTCCTTGTCATTCTCCCACCATCTAAAAAAAGTATTGACTTTATACCATAGTATTTATATACTATTACATTGACATCATGGTTCTTAAGTTATAAGAACCATGCAAGGAAAAGAGTAAACATCCCTCAAGAACTCTACTTCCTCTGCTGAGAAAGGAGTTAGGAATATTAATGGATCCACATGGTCTAGCCATATTGTCACAGGAAGAATATGACCTTGTTATTACCTTTATATGAAGATTAAGTGAAGTTTCAGGAGATGTGTAAGTGTGCTAAACAGATAAGAGGTAAGTTAGTGATGACTAGTTTTATTTGCCAACTTGACTAGGCTATGGAGTGTCCAAGCACTTGTAAGACATGATTCTGGGTATGTCTATGAAAGTTCAAGGATGAAAGTAACAGTTGAATTAATATACTGATAAAGAAGATTATCCCCTGGGGTGGCTGGGTCTCATCCAATCTGTTAAAGACCTGAATGGAACAGAAGGAAAGACTAAGAGAGATGCATAATGAAACCCTGTACCAAATAGATTATCAAAAACAAAAATAAAATCAAACATTTTTGTCCTATTAATAAAAGTAAGCCTAAATCAAATATGAAGGGATTTTAGATAAGTTTATTAACTTACTCTATACTATCAGATGTAACCTAAAATAAAGTATTTCACATCAAAATAGGAAAATGGTATAACAGAGAGGAAACAGAAAAGAAAACAAGAAATCAAATAAAGGTAACGGCCTAGTGTCATAAAAGGTAGAATTCAGTCTAAATGAGACCAAAAAAAAATAATTTTTTTTCTAATGCCAATGGTAATTCACAATAAAGATATAAAACTGATGAGAATTTCTGTTCAAAAAACATTAAGAGACAAGGAAAAGTAAAGACAACTGAGAACTTCGTTCATTTCTCTCGTCATGCAGATCAAAAAGACAATAACTAAAAAGGATACACATACTATTTAGATGCCTATGAGATATTCACAGTAATTAATGATACACCAATACCCCAAACGGACCTCACTATATTTGAAAAAGTAGAAATGCTTCTACAGAACTAGAATGATTCTCTCATCACAGTGGAATGAGAAATTAATAAAATTCGAATGAAGCTGATATCTCTTGGCATCACTAATTGCATGTAAATGATCTTTGTATCAAAGGGGAACTACAAATCTAAAGTTGCAAAACATAAGAATTATAAGAAAACTACAGACCACTAAAGCAATATTGAAAGCAAGTCATAGCCTTAAATGCCTCTGCTGTAGATGCGAAAGATGAAAATAAATGATTTGACATTCACCTTAAGAAGTTACAAAATGAACAAGCCAAAAATGAATAGCAACTAAAGGAAGGAATCAATGAAGATGAAAGAGAATTTAAAAAGCTAGAAAACAAAAACTGGAAGTTGGTACTTTGGGAAAAACCTCAGTAAAATGCTACATAATTTACTCAAGAAAAATTAAAGAATATATTAATAAAATGAGAAGTGATAAGGGAGAAATAAC
>NW_004524685.1:3459222-3482467 GCF_000260255.1 Octodon degus | reverse complement strand
AATTTAGTAACATATTAAAATAATGCATCATTTCTAACTAGAATTTATTATAAATCTACAAGGGAGTTTTAATATTACAAAAATCTATTTACTTACCTCATAAAGTACCAACAAGTAGGCATAAGTCAAAATGGATTAAAGATCTAAACATTAAAACAGAAACACTAAATCTCCTGGAAGAGAAAGTAGGAGGAACTCTTGAGGACATAGGGGTAGGCAAAGAGTTTATGAACAAAAATCAAATTGCATGGGTAATACTTGAAAGAATTAACAACTTTGACCTCCTCTTATTGAGAAGCATTTTCATGTCAAAAGAAATTACCAACAAAGTGAAATGACAACCCAAAAAATTGGAATAAATCTTAACTAATGAGTGCTCAAACAAAGGTATATAATTTATAAAGAACTAAAGAACATTAGGGCCCCAAAATTTAAAGACCTAATCCAGAAATGGGCATCCAAGATGAACACACGCTTCTTAGAGGACAAATTAAAGAAGCGAGTAAATATATGAAAAAATGCTCCACATCACTAGTCATTCATGAAAGGCAAATTAAAACAATACCATCTCACCTCAGAAAGAATGGCTGTCATAAAGAAATCAACCAACAACAAATGTTGGAGAGGCTATGGGGAAAAAGGAACCCTTCTTCCACTGCTGGTGGTGATGTAGACTGGTACCACCATTATGGAAATCAGTGTAGAGACTCCTTAAAAAACAAGGACTGGAAATCCTATTCAAACCAGCTATCCCCCTATTGGGAATTTTCCCAGAGTAACTGAAGACATCATATCATAGTGATATATGTGCACCTATGTTTATAGAAGCACAATTTGTGATAGCCAAATCTTGGAAACAACCAACATGTGCATCACCTGAGGAATTCATGGATGAAAAAGATGTCATACTTTTACACAGTGGAGGTATTACTAAGCTATACAGAATGATAAACTTGAAGCCTTTATATTTAAGTGGATGCCACTTGAAGATATACTCATAAGTGAAATAAACCAGACCCACATGTGTAAATATTGTATAGTCTCTCTAGTGTAACAACTCAAGTAAAATTGATTAAATCAGGATTAAATGAGGCAGCAAGTCCTATCACAAGCAGGCATGAATAGAGAGCAAGGCCTTTTCCTTGCAGGGGGTTGGGTTAGTGACTCTTCCTGGCTTTTTCAAAGCAATTGATACCTATTTAGAATATCAATCCCTAATGTTTATCCTTTGGGAGGTATGTGGGTACATTTGTTTAATCTTTTGTCTTGTGACATCTGGCAGGCAGTGGAGGTTCCTGTCTCTCCCAGTTACAGGGTGTCTCTTCCATATTGGTTCTTTTGAGGGCCTGGGCCTTTATGAGTGCCTACAATATTTCTATCTAACTCAGCCGCCTATAACAATATGGCATATGCTGCTCAGGTGGCTCCAGATAGACGCCACAATCTGCAGAATTTAAAAGGGTTTGCAGGGATGAATTTGTTTCAGTTGGTAGAAATTGCTTAGAAAGTGTTACACAGTAGAAAGGATGCAGAATAAAAATATAGACAGGAAAAGAGAAAAGTGATGCTGGCAGCCTGTAGGAGGGAGAGCTGTTGGGATCCAGCAGAAGGGAAGAAAAAGGCAAGCAGGGAGGAGTCCAGTGTGCCTCCCTGGATCCAAACCAGTGTGGCTATTGCAAGGAGAAGGGATATTTCAAGTGAGAATGTCCGAAACTGTTAGAAAGGGAAAAGAAGAAAGTGTTTATGATAGAATCAGAGGAAGTTTTAGATTGATGTGTTCATGGGTCTCTGCCTCTCAGCACCAGGAAAGTTATGTTAACTGCCAATGTAGAGGAAAAGCATGTTAGACCTTCATTTTTTTAATTTGTGTATTTGGTACAGGGTCTTACTATGCAACTCAGACTCATAGTGATCCTCCTGTTTTCAGCCTCCCCAGCACTGGCATTACAGATGTGCACCACTGCACCTGGTCTCGGTGGTCAGCTCAGCATGCCTGGGGGTGGGGCCTGCATAGCATGTGGTGCATGTGGCCTCTGGTCCTTGCGCTTGTCTAAGCAGGTGCTTAGTCTACTGAACTATCTTGCTGGCCCCTGTTAGACTTTTGACAAAGGCCCACGTAGCTTTGTCAGCAGTGACCCAGCTGGTGACCCCACTTGCAAATTAGAAAGTGCTCAGTGTTTTTCAAATGGCTGGGCAGAAGACAATCTCCAGGTCTGGAAATACATGTGCCCCAGTAATAGTGAAGCTGGTGAGACATACAAAGCCAGTTTGTTTGAGACAGTACCCAGTGACCACTGAAGCTAGAAAAAGGATTAAATCCCACATTCAAAGGCTGCATGAGGCACATATATTGAGAAAATGTCAGTCCCTCTAGAATATGTCCTTTTTGCCAGTCTGCAAGTCCAGGAAAAATGACTATTGTCCTGTCCAGGGTCTGTGAGCAGTCAACGCTGTGGCTATCACCTTCCACCCTACTGTGTCTACTCTTTATACTCTGCTCAGTTAGCTTCCTCCCACTCAAACTTGTATTGGACCTGAAAGATGCTTTTTCTGTATTCCATGGCTTGATGTGTCTCAGGACTTGTTTGCTTTTGAATGGGAGGCTCCAGAGGAGGGAAGGAAATGCCAACTAACTTGGACATGGCTCCCTCAACAAAAGTTGCCAGTATTAAGATAGAATAGATTATTAAAAGTATATTAACTATAGATAAGAGGCTTTTTATGTTTTCCAAATTTTTCTTGTAACATCTCTGCTAATTGATTACAATAATTTCTGACTAGTCCTTTTATAATTATAAACTTATAAAAGTTTGTTATAATTTTTATTTGTTCAAAATATATTTGGGCACATTCTGATTTTATAAACAATTTTTGGATGCATTTTTGCTTATTTGCTTCTGTCCAATCAATAAATAGCTATTTTGTTCAAGTTCAATAACCTTTTTTTCTGTATTTTCAAAACATTTGGCTGTAATTTAATTTGGTTTATAGAAAAATGTTATCTAAATTAAAGATATGCTTCCATCAAGGTTACCAGCTAGTCAAAATGATGTTGAAATTGGTTTGATAAATGTAATGCATATTGTTTTTTATGCATTATAGCTTGAGAGTCTTTCAATTGTTCATATTCAATGAGTTAAGTATTGAAATTGTATTTTCATGGGTTTTAAGATAGCTAAACAGAGCTCCCTTAGGGTGGGGAGAGACTGTGGGACAGTGCTCCAGTTGATGAATGAAAACACAGCTGCCTGGAATAAAATCAACACTTAACAGTCTCTATAGCCTTATAGGAAACACACTAATAAATATTATTCAAGGGCCAGGGAGATAGCTCAGCAACATAAGCACCTGACTGGCAAGTGCAAGGTCTTGAGTTCAGGCCCCGGTACAAAAAAAATGTTCAAAATATATTATTGTGCTATGTTTACATTGATTATGTCAAAAGTTTTTTTCAAACAAAATAAAAAATTAGATCTTGTGATTAAAAGATGCTCTTGGTAAAAAAAAAAAGTAAATTAAGGAACAAATAATGGCAATTTGTTATTGCTAATATCATGGTGTATAATGTGTATTCATGCCTTCCAAATGGACATTTTTATAAAATGTAAAATTGAGATTGTTTCTTCCAGATTTAGACATATGACTTTCTCTTATGCTCAAGATATTTGTAATAAGAGGTTTATGTCAGGCCAACATGAGATCATCAGTCAAGTGACAACTTTTTAAACAAAACTTAAGTGACATGTGTGCTTTGTATGTGCCATTACATTAGAAATGCTTAGCCAAAATGGAGTTTTCCATGTGTTACAAAAACATCATCATGACTGTTACATTACACTACTATATATGGCTATTGATGTCAAATTTTTCTCTGTAAAATGGTATAACTGTGGTCTGTTAACTTTCTACAGAAACTCGAATGTTCATGGTTTGTAAGGAATAATCTTGTAATCTGATTAACTACTTCAAAGATAACAGTATGCTATTATTTTTAATTTCTTATCTTCTTGATTTTGAAACGCTGTATTTCTTTTGTATTTTTATTATCTTTAACATAAAAGAATAAAAGCCAACTTACCATGCTTTTCTTCTTCAATGTCTAATCCACCAATGTTCCTCATCTCATATATTGTAGTTTTTACTTCTAGAGTTCAATATGGATCTCTCTGTTTCTGTCTCTGTCTCTGTCTCTGTCTCTCTCTCCCCGCCAAGAGTATCTTCCATGTTTTTCTCTAACTTTATAAATGTATGAAATGTGATTATGATGTTTTTTCTAATTTTTAGGGAAGGGTCTACAGGGTGTTCATGGTCTCAGTACTATATCAGACTTGTAGTGATCTGCCTGTTTACAGCCTCCCAAGAGCAGGGATTAGAGGCATGTGCCATTACAGTCTCAATTGCATCTCAGTGCACCCCATGGGCTGGGCTGGCATGGCAGGCCCAGGGATTGAACCCCTGGCCCCTGTGCCTGCTTTCAGGTGCTGAGCTGTTTGGCTGGCCTTTATGATAATTGTTCTTGCCTGCTAATTCTAACATCTGGGTCAGTTATAAGTTATTTTCAGTTGAATGATTCCTTACCAAATATGGAGGGGGTTCTTGGCTGGACTTGTAATTTTTTACTACCAGTTATATATTCTTCAGCTTTTTTTTTCCTAAAATACAGTTTTGTTACTTGGAAATAGTTGGGACTTTTCTGTTTGTATGGTTGGTTAGGGTTCTTTTAGTTCTTGTTAGACTGATCTAGAGCAATACTTACGTTACAGCTACTTACTACCCATCAATCAGGCAAGACCATTCTGTGTATGATACCCCTTGTCCTATGAATTACGGTGTTTTCCAGTCTGGGTGGTGAAAGGCCTATGTTAGTATTGTCAGGGCTACCTCAGATGCATTTAGACATTTCTTTTCCAGATTTTGAGTTTCCTTACAATCAACTCCCATTGGTAGTTGGCTGAGTACTTGACAGGAGCTCTTTGTAGATCATAAAGTCATCTCTCTACAGTTCTCTACTCTTCCAGCAACATGTTCTGTGACTCTGACCGTATTAGTTTTCCTGAACTCTCAGCCTGTCTCTTTCTTAAACTTGCAGAATCCTCTATCCTGCATGGAATTTCCCCTCTGGGAAATTCCTACGGAAAACTCTCAAGACAGTAAGTGGGAGGCAATCACAGGGCTTGTATTTCTTCCTGTCCCTTGATGATCACTGTCCTTTGCAGCTAACGACTAGTGTCTTGAAAATCATTGTTTTCTGAATTGTGTTTTTTCAAAAACTTTTTTGTTTGGGGTTGGGGTTGCAGGTGGAAGACGGTTGCTCCGAGTGATATCATTGTCAGTCAGGAAAGGCTAAGTTTCCTGTGGTAACAGACAACCTCAGTATAGTGCTGATGCCTGAGTACAGTTTTCTGCAGTTTCCATTACCTGCAGGCAGCCATGGTTTAAATATATCAAATAGAACATTCTAAAAATTAATAGTTCATAACTTTTAAATAACTTTTATCACAGCATATTGTTATTGTTGCTTTTTTGATTATTAGTAATTATTAATTTTTTTTTACTGAACTTGATTTGTAAATTAAACTTTATTACAGATGTATATGTAAAGAAAAAAATTATATATACAGAGTTTGGTATTCTCCAGTTTAGGCATCTTCAGAACTTCTTAGAACCTGTCCCTCTTAGGTATGGAGGCCTACTACATTTCAGCATCTTTCTATAATCCAGGTGTGCTTTCCCTTCATGGAGACTCAGTACAGACTGATGGGCATCAGCGCAGCCTGGTCCCTCAGGACTCACACTGACTGAAACCCATCTCAGTACACGCTTTTGTAAGTACCGTGTCAGGGGGAAGCAGCAATCTCCAGCTAGAGGTTATTATTTGGATCTTGAAGGAGGTACTCATGTCACTTCCGACTGCAATTTAAGTCACTGCTATGTGACTTAAATAAGCCACATTGAATATTCATGTCCAAATAGTGAATAGTGTAATCTTGTCAGATATCTGGGAAGAAAAGAAGTGAAATATTCTCAATAGTCTTATTGTTTTCTTGTCTTATTCCTCACATTAATGAGAATCCCTCTGCATTTTAGTAACAGACATGCTTTTTGTTTTGTAATTGGTTTTTGCAAGTCTTTTCATTGTGTTAAACAAGCTGTCTTTTATTCCCATGAATTTTTATTCAAAGGAATGGTAAATATCATCATTTGTATCTATGGAAATAAGTGTTTATGTTTTTCCCCTTTGACATATTACTATGTTTGTATTAATAGACTTCCTACTTTGATTTATTCTCGAATCACAGAGGAAAAATGCCTCAAAAGTTTGCCTCAGAGTTTGTAATAATAGTTTACTATTTTATTTACATTGTTCTTTCCTTTTTATGGTTTAAATTTTTTTATAAGCTGAACATTAAACTGAGGGTCCTTGCCCTGAATTGTATCAAAATATTTTTATTTTGAAACAGACTCTCACTGAGTTGCTCTTGCCCTGGTGGAGACCAGATTACTGGTTGTCTTGCCTCAGCTTCCCACAGTTCTGAAATTACAGATGTGTGCTGCCGTTTCTGGCACCATATTTTAAATTTTGTGTTGTTTTTGGTTTCGTGCAATGCTAAAGATTGAATCTAGGCCTTGTGAATGCTAGGTAAGTGCTACCAGTGAGCTACACCCCACAGCCCATTTCAACAATGTATTTCAAATATTTTTCTAATTCATGTATCTGAAATTGGGCCTTATAATTTGTTATTTTTATGCCATTTTTGTTGAGAAGCTATCAAATTTTCCAGAAAAACACAGTGGATCTGCTGTTCAGTGAAATATTTTTAAAGCTTTTTATTTTCTACTATTATTAGTTATTTAGATATTTTTTTCTTTTCTTAGACTGATTTTGATTAAACAACTCATTCCATCTACATGTTTCTTGAATAGCAGGGTTGCACATAGTCATTTTGCTTATACTTTGCATCTTTATGGTTGTCTGTCTTCTATCATTTGAAATATTTGCATTTCTGTTCTTTATTTTTTCTGATTAGATTTCCCAAAGATTTATTTATTTTAGTAGATGTTTATAAGAACTGACTCTTTATATCACTTATCAATTTGTTGATCACTTTATTGTTTTCTTATTCATAAATATTTGCTTTATAGCCTCTTTCTACAATTTTGTTCAATTTCTTAGAATTTTTCTAGCTCCTTGAGAGAAATGCTTAGTTTGCTTAATTTTAATTAGCATCATTCTATATTCTATTTGTAGTATTTAACATAATTTATATTCAACATCCAACAGTTTCTCTCTCAAGCATATGTGTATGTGGGATAAACCCAAAAGTCTAGTCTGCATTTATATACAACTGATCAGCATAAGCTGAATGTGGGCCAGATTGCTCATTTTACAAGGGCAGTTTCTGCGCCCTAGCACATTTGGTGAAGGAATAAATATTCCTGTTCCTGCCAAAGCTATTTTTCTACTTTTAGGTTTTATATCTAAAATTCATTTCCCCTTTTTTTTTTTTTTTTTTGCTAGGTGAATGCATATTAATTCTTCAAGACCAGTTCTGGGCCAATTCACCAAAAATCTACAGAAAGCCAATTTTCCACAAGACTAATTTGCCAAATTTTCTTGTTCTTTTGAACTATTTATAAAGTTTATAGAAATTCAGATTGGATGGGGTAGTTTTAATAGCTTTTAAAGATTTATGTAAACTCTTAGTTGACCAGTTTTCATTTTGTTTTCGTAACAGCATTTTAAGGAATGTTTAATTTGTCATTACCCAGCTTCCTGCCACTGCAGCTGGATATGGCTGAGAAATAGAGGGGACCTCCTTGGGGTTAGATGAAGAGGAGTCAGCACATGTTGCTGATTCCAGACACAGGGAAGAGGTGGGTCAGGGAAAGAGGGTGCATTTATGGAACACCAGATTTGCAAAGAATGTATTGCCAAATATCATCACTTCATAGTCTTAGAAGTAAGTTATCCCCTGTTTTCTTTCCTTCTTATCCCCAAACTTTCCTCCCCATCTCCCCCTTCCCCCAATCTCTTTGTCTCCCATGAGAGCTGTGCTCTATGCTGACTTCTCCCTGCCTTTTCCCACATAGTCAGTCAAGCCTTCTCTGCTTCTTGCAGCATAAGCAGCCAGGATCTGGAGGCAGGGACAAATCCAACATTCTTTTAAGTGCTATTATGGAGACCAGTGAAAACCAGTCCTTCAAAACTAACATTGCAAAGAAACAAGTAAGTCCTGTGATGTGGTTAATTGGTGAATTGATCTCATTCTCTGGATTATTACTCACCAGACTTCTCTACAAAGCCTTTTCTAATTCCTGTTGGTCAAGTTGGTGGCTGAGTTCTCTGGAGTATCAAAGCACCTTGTTCATCCACTCAGAGGGATTTTAAGATAGCATTTCTTCTTAGTATTTTTATATCACAATGAAAGTAAGGACCTGGTAAGAGGAATTTGGCTCTGAGGAGCTCAGTGTGCAACCTGGAGGGCAGAGATCAGTGTCATGGTCCTAGGAGGAGGGGCTAAGGACTGAAATTGGGCCCAGTGAGCTGAGGCATACTGCTAGGCCTAGACCTATGGGAAAATCTTTGTAGCATGGCCAGCAGGAAGTAACTTAGATGAACTGGTTTGCCTGGAAAACTTCAGGTACATGAAGAGGAAGTGCCCTGACAGAACTCAGGGGAATTAATTTCAATGCAAATCCCCAATTCATGATCTGCTTTGTTATACAGGTATAGTGTTTGTGTCTATGGCCTAAAATACAAAACCATTAGAAATCAAAGTTTGTTAATTTCTAAATTTCACTTGCTATTCTTAGCATTGCTAATTGTACTACTGTAAATAGAACACCATATCTGCTTTAACCACACTGTCTCCCTTGAGTAATAATATCAGAAGGCACTTGGGTAACAAACTCACCAGAGCCCTATACCCAAGGATAGAGGACAGTGCCAGATGGAAACCAATATCACACTCTCAATAGAGAAGGGAGAATCTTGGGACACCACAAGACAAGACTATCTGACATAGAAGAGATACTTAAAGAACAGGCTTTTCACAGAGAGATTCTGATTCAAGTGGTAAAGCTACCTACAATCAAACTTTAACAAAAAAAAGTAGCACAGAAATGAAAATAGTTCTCCCTGGAATAGAAAATGATAAAATGCAGCAGCAAAATGTAACTTTAGGCTCTGAGCCCACCCAAAACAAATCCAAGAGAGAGTGGCCAAAAAGAAATTGGAAGCCACATACCTGAAATCTCTGAAATAATAGCAACTGAAGTAAAGAAACAATTGCTGAAGAGTATAGATGAAATCAGATCAGGAGTAATCTTCTGGGTTAAAAAAAGAAATGATAATTCCAATGAAAGAACTACTAAGTGATTCTAAAGAAGACACTAAAAAAAAAATAGAAGAGAATAGAAAAATGATGGAAACCTTGATTGAATAATATAAGAAAAAAATAGAATGCATGAAGCAGATTCACAGAGCTATATAGGAAATCAAAAACTCCATTAAAAGTTGGTAAAAAATGTTTGAATGAAAACGAGGATAGACTCAGACCTTGAAAATATTGATGCAGCTAGTGAGCAGGAAAGGAAAACTCTCTTAAAAACAAGGATCCAGGAAATGATAAGTCAACAGCTGCAAAATGATGCAAAGATAAACAACGTAAGACTAACAGGGATCAATGAGAAAAAGGAGCCAAATAATATAAAAAGAATATGGGTGGAAGTAATAGCAGAAAACTTCCCAAATATGGGGAAACAATCTGACATTCAGGTACCCAAGGTATATAGAACTCCAAGTAATATCAACCCCAATAAATCTATACCTGGACATATTATAATCAAGATCCCAGAAATTCAACACAAGAACAACATACTAAAAGCCATTGGGGGGAGGGGAAGAAAAATAACAGATCACATTTAAAGGAAAACCCATCAGAATAATGGCAGATTTCTCTTTATAAACCATCAAGTCAAGAAGAGCATGGAGAAAAGTATTTCAAGTACTACAAGAAAACAAATTTCAACCCAGACTGATATACCTTGCAAAACTCTTTCAAGTTTAATGGAGAAGTAAAATATTTCCATGACAAAGAACAACTAAAGAAATTCATGGTGGCCAATTCAACTCTACACAGAGTACTAAAAGACATTCTAGAAAGGGATCAAAATGACCACAACTTCAAAAACAACAACAGAAAGAACTCACTAAACAGGGCAAACAAACACAGGAGAAAAGTAGGAAACCAACAGCAGGAAAATAACATGACAAACATATGCCAATACATATCAATTATTACCACCAATGTAAATGGACTCAATTCAACAATTAAAAGAAATAGATTGGCAGAGTGGATTAAGAAACAAAATCCAACAATTTATATACAAGAAACACATTTATTTATTTATTTTTTTATGTATGTATTTTTGGCAGAACTGGGGCTTGAACTCAAAGAAACACATTTAACCATAAAGAAATTCATAGGCTGAAAGTCAAAGGATGGAAAACAATACTACATGCTCGAGGAGCTCAGAAAAAAAGCAGGGGTAGCTATGCTGTTCATAGACAATCTGAATGTCAAACCAAGAATGATCAAACAAGATAAAGAAGGTCACTACATACTGGTTAGGGGAAAAATTCATGAGAAAGATTTAGCAGTCATAAATATGTAGGCATCAAAGATGGCAACACCCAACTATATAAGACAAATTTTAATGGTTATCAAAAATCTAATGAGCAATACTACAATCTTAACAGGGGACCTTAACACCACCTTATCTCAAGAAGATTGGTCAAGTAGAAAAAAAAATTAGCAAAGAGGTAGAAGAATTGAACCAAACTTTTGGACTTAGTGGACATATATAGCGTGCTACCCCAAAACATCTGAATACACATTCTTTTCAGCTGCTCACAGGACATTTTCTAAAATAGACTACATACTAGTCCAAAGATCATGCTTAGGTAAATGCAAGAAAACAGAAATAGTCCCATGCATGTTATCTGATGAGAGTGTAATGAAACTGGAAATTAATGACAAAAGAAACCACAAACACCCCAGAAACATACAAAAATTAGATAATATCATCCTCAGCAACCAATACATTACAGATGAAAGTAAACAAGAAATTAAGCGATATCTACAGGCCAACAAAAATTCAGGCACAGTTACCAGGATTTTTGGGATGCAATGAAAACAGTTCTCAGGGGGAAATTTATAGTGGTGAACTCGAACATTAGGAAAAGAGAATGAAAACAAATAGATGCCCTAATGCTGCACCTCAAGCTTGCAAAAAAAGAAGAGCAAACAAAGCCCAAAGCCCAAAGATGGGAGGAAATTATAAAGATGAGAGCAGAAATTAATGCAACTGAGACAAAGAAAATAATACAAAGAATTAAAGAAGCAAAGAGCTGGTTCTTTGAAAGATTAAATAAAATTAATAAGCCACTAGCCAACCTCATCAAAAAGAGGAAAGAAAAAACTCAAGTCCAAGCAATAAGGAATGAAAAGATGAAATTAGTATACAGATCCTCTGGAAATTCAGAAGATCGTCAACAGATATTTTTTTCCATAATTTTATTGAGAAACAAACAGCAATGAGACAGCTTCAAACCAAATTGGTAAGACAGTTTCAATAATTAACACATTGCATACATTCTTCCTAATGGTTATTTGCTGTACAAGATGCAGACATGATATTCTATTTACAAACACTATTAGCACAAATCCTTCTATTCATTAAGATAATGTAACTATATATCTATCCTAACCATTTTGAATACACAGATGCAAAATGGACATTCATCTGTATCTCCTTTTTTGTTTAGTTCCGTTATTGAATATTATAGTTGTGTCTCATCAACAGATATTTTGAAAATCTTTACTCTCACAGCTTTTTTTCCTCAGCCGCCGCCAAGGTGCTTGATTCTTCCGAGGAAGCTAAGGCCGCGTTGGGGTGAGGCCCTCACTTCTTCCAGCGGCTAGCACCGCGCCCGGCAGCCCACGTCATGGCCTCTGTCTCCGAGCTCGCCTGCATCTACTCCGCCCTTATCCTGCACACAACGAGGTGACCGTGAGGGAGGATAAGATCAATGCCCTCATTAAAGCGCCTGGTGTCAATGTCGAACCTTTTTGGCCTGGATTGTTTGCAAAGGCCCTGGCCAATGTCAATATCGGGAGCCTCATCTGCAATGTAGGGGCTGGAGGCCCTGCCCCCGCGACGGGCGCTGCACCTGCAGGTGGTCCTGCGCCCGCCACCGCTGCTGCACCAGCTGAGGAGAAGAAGGTGGAAGCAAAGAAAGAAGAATCGGAGGAACCTGAGGATGACATGGGCTTTGGGCTTTTCCACTAAACCTCATTTTGTAACATGTTCAATAAAAACTGAACAGCTAAAAAAATGAAAACAACAACAACAACAAAAAACAACAACAACAACAACAACAACAAAAAACCACTTTACTCTCACAGAATTAAAGACACAGAAAAAAAATGGACAATTGCTAGATAGGTACAAATCACCAAAACTAAATCAAGAAGATATAAATACTCTGAACATTAATACCAGCCAATGAAATTGAAAATGTAATAAAAAAAAAAAAACCTTGACAACAAAGAAAATCCCAGCTCCTGATGGATTCACAGCTGAATTCTACAAGAAATTTATAGGAGACTTAATTCCAACACTCTTCAAATTTTTCAGTGAAATTGAAAAGGAAGTAATACTCCCAAAATCATTCCTGGAGACAAGTGTTATGCTGATACCAAAACTGGAGAAAGACTCAACCAAAAAGAATTATATCCCAATCTCCTTCATGAACATGGATGTAAAAATCCTCAACAAATTACTAGCAAATAGAATACAACAAATCATCAGAAAGATTATACACTAAGACCAGGTGGGATTCATCCCAGGGATGCAAAGGTGGTTCAACATATGCAAATCTATAAATGTAGTACACTGTATCTATAGAGTCAGAACAGAAGATGATATGATATCTCAATAGACGCAGAAAAAGCTTTTGACGAAGTTCAATACTCATTCATGATTAAAGGCATACAGAAAATTGGAATAGATAGCCTCTACCTCAATCTGATAAGAGCCATCCATGACAAACCAACAGGAAACATAATTCTAAATGAAGAAAAATTGAAAGCCTTTACTCACAAATCAGGTACAAGACAAGGATGTCCTCTATCACCACTGCAATAAAGTTCTGGAATCATTAGCTACAGCCATTAGACAAGAGACACAAATAAAAGGAATAAGAATAGGTTAGGTAAGGGAAAAGTTAAATTATCATTATTTACGGATGATATGATACTGTTCTTGGAAGACCCAAAAAACTCCTCCAAGAAGTTCCTAGGATTAATGAACAAATTCAGTAGCATAGCAGGATACAAAGTCAATACCCAAAAATCAATAACATTCTTCTACATAGATAGCAAACTCACTGAGAGAGAAATTAGAGAAAGAAGATCCTTCAAAATAGCATCCAAAAAAGAAATACTTAGAAATTAATCTAACAATTTGGAAGTAAAAGATCTATACAATGGAAATTATAGTACTCTGAAAAAAAAGATAGAGGAAGACTTCAGAAAATGGGAAGAAATTCCTTGCTCCTACATAGGAAGAACCAACACTGTGAAAATGGCCATACCCCCAAAACTGTTATACAGATTTGGTGCAATCCCTATCAAAATACTAACAATGTAGCTTATAGATCTAGAGAAACATTTCTAAAATTTATTTAGAACCAGAAAAGGCCTAGAAAATCAAAGGCAATCCTGGACAACAAAGGCAAGGCAGGAAGTACTCCAATCCCTGACTTGAAATTATAGTACAAAGGTACTGTGATATAAAATCTGCATGGTAAAGGAAAAAAAAAACCTGAGGATCAATGGAACAGATTAGAAGATTCAGACACAACTACAAAAACAGTCAGCCACCTTATATTTGACAAAGGGGCCTAACTTGTTTACTGGAAGAAAGAGATTCTCCTTAACAAATGTGTTCAAAAAACTGGCCTTCCACATGCTGAAAATTAAAACTAGAACCAGGTCTATTGCCATGTACTAAACTAAAGTCAAAAATAGATTAAAGTTATAAACATTAAAACAGAAACACTAATTATCCTGGAAGAGAAAGCAGGTAGAAATCTTGAAGACATGGGTAGGCAGAAAGTTCATGAACAAAAACCAAATTGCACGAGAAGTACTTCAAAGAATTAACAACTGGGATCTCATCTTATTGAGAAGTTTCTGCATGTCAAAAGAAATCAGCAACAGAGTGAAAAGACAACCCACAATTTGGGAAAAATCTTAACCATCGATCACCTGGACAAAGGACTTCTATCTAGAATATGTAAAGAACTAGGAAAAATTAGGGATCCAAAATTCAAAAGGCCCAATCCAAAAGTGGGCATCTGAGATGAATACATTCTTTTCAGAGGAAGAAATAAAAGTGGCAAATAAATACATGAAAAGATTCTACAGCACTGGCCATTTGAGAAATGCAAATTAAAACAATGTTGACATACCATCTCATCCCAGAAAAAAATTGCTATCATAAAGAAATCAACTAATAACAAATGCTGGAGAGGCTGTGGAGAAAAAGGAACCCTTCTCCACTGTTGGTGTGAATGTCAACTGGTACAACCACTATGGGAATCAGTGGGGAGTCTCTTAAAAAATGTAGGACTGGAAATCTCATTCAACCTGGCTATTCTCCTTCTGGGTAGTTTTCCAAAAGAACTGAAAACATCATACCACAGTGATGCATGTGTACCCATGCTTATAGCAGCACAATTTGTCATAGCCAAATCTTGAAAACTACCAAAATTCTCATCACCTGAGGAACGGATTAAAACCATATGGGGTATTTTTACACAATGGAGTGTTACCCAGCAATAAGGAAAGACAAACTTAGGCCTTTATACGTGAGTGGATGCAACTAAAGGCTATGCTCATAAGTGAAATAAATCAGGCACACATGTGTAAATATCATTTTGTCTCCCTAGTGTAAGAACCTGAAAGTGTAAATGAAATCTGAAAGGTATAATAGATATAGTGAAACAGGAAGGAACTGAACATAAGGATTAAACAACAAAGATGAGGGAAAGGAGAAAAGATAGGAAAAAAGGAAGAGGGAAAATCATGCAAGTACATATACAGAATGAATGAAATGATTGTACTAATAATTTCCATCAGTCTTTTGAAAATAGCACTTAATGTTTAGAATTTTCATTTTGACTAACTCTGTATGCTGGTATTTGTAACCTGAGCAACTACATAGAGGACAGCGATGTGTAATACAAAAGCCATAGTTGAATACCTCTCATCTTGGTCTTCTAAATGCGTACCATCTTTCTTTCTTTCTTTTTTTCTTTCTTTCTTTCTTTCTTTCTTTCTTTCTTTCTTTCTTTCTTTCTTTCTTTCTTTCTTTCCTTCCTTCCTTCCTTCCTTCCTTCCTTCCTTCCTTCTTTCTTTCTTTCTTTCTTTCTTTCTTTCTTTCTTTCTTTCAGGAGTGGGGCTGGCATGGCATGTGATGCCAGGGATCAAATTGCCGTCCCTGAGCTTTGTCTAAGTTTGCCTAAGCAGGCACTTTAGACTGCTGAGTTATCTTGCCAGCCCAAAATGTGTACCATCTCTAATGTCTTGTTATTTATTATTATATTCTCTTTAAAATAAATTTTTAAAATTAAAAAGTAAAAAAGATAAGAAAAAAATTAAGGTTTATTGAAAGCAAGCATTAATTTTCAATTATTTGTCCAATCTTCATAACTACATGTTAATCTGAGGAACAGATTTGATGATAAAAATATGTACTATAACAAACACTGAAACATGTATTGTTTTGTTTTTTTCAAAATTTTATTGATAAACAGCAATGAGACAGTTTCAAATCAAATCGGAAGTACAGTTTCAACAAATAATGTAACATGTATCGTTGTATGTTACTCTGTTTGTTTCTGCTATTTGTTTTTGCTTCTGTTTTTACTCTTCAAAATAAAATAAGAAAGGAAAAAGAGAGAGAGAGAGGAAACAAAAAGAAAGAAAAAAAGAAAGAAAGAAAATATTGTGAACAGGCCAAAACAATGAGGATGAGGATGTAAATCTCTAAACTGTTTAATTCAAGAACTGCTTAATAAACAAAAATGTATTCATTAAATAAATGACTATTCAATGAAGAAATGTGATCTGTGAGCTGACTATATGAATAGAGAATACAATAGATGCTAGAGATTAGGGTTAAGTAAGACTCAATGCCAGGCCAGAACTCACAGTCCAGAGCGGAAAGGGACCAAGTCTTGGATAGCTTTTTATTCGCCCAACCCACTCACATGATAACAGCATAGTTTGTGCTCAGTAAAAGTATTAGGTATACTTCTGGCATATCACCACAGAAAGAACTAGAATTCCAAGTACAAAGTATAGTCACATGTGTCAATAATTAACATTTCAAACAATCACAAAAAAATAGTTCAAGTTCAAGAGATTTTATGAGTTCTGAAGGCTACATTGTATTTAGCAGAGAAAGGACCCTGGTTTTAAACCTTTTAGTGAGATACATGGTACTTAGAATGTCGCAGTAAGGTAAAAGCTGAGATAAAAGTCATATGGGAAGTTTAAATCAGAATGTAATCATTATGTACTAATTTTAAATGCTGCAAAAAGAAAGTTAATGCTAAAAATAAAGTTTATAGCTTCAAACAAACTCCCTGACTTTCCATTGAAACTTCAAAAGTAGTAATTCAGTAACTGTGCTCAAGGTCAGATATGATAAATGATATGTTGACTGTAAAGTCATCTTTAAAAGACATAATATCATTCAAATTATAACCTATTGGTCCCCAGGGTGATGAATACTAAATAGTGTCAAGTCACTACAAATTGAAGCCTTACAGTTTCCACATAGCTGATCAGAAATATTCAGAAACACAAAATA
Source organism: Octodon degus (assembly GCF_000260255.1). Lineage (NCBI taxonomy): Eukaryota > Metazoa > Chordata > Mammalia > Rodentia > Octodontidae > Octodon > Octodon degus. The sequence goes on along the minus strand of NW_004524685.1, from coordinate 3,465,520 downwards.
ATTTAGAAATCATTTTTGTATATTTTGTATCAATAAAATACAAAAAATGGCCACAATAAATTGTAACTCAAATTTTACTCTTAAGATTTTTGTAGACTTGTAAATTAGGCTGGATATTTAAAAGCAGAAATTGTCATATGTTTGACATTAATTTTTAAATTTATTTATTTTAGAAATTTATTTAAATTAATTTAGAAATTAATTTTTAAATTTATTTATTTTAGAAATTTATTTAAATTAATTTAGAAATTAATTTTTAAATTTATTTATTTAGATCAGCTATGTGGAAACTGTAAGGCTTCAATTTGTAGTGACTTGACACTATTTAGTATTCATCACCCTGGGGACCAATAGGTTATAATTTGAATGATATTATGTCTTTTAAAGATGACTTTACAGTCAACATATCATTTATCATATCTGACCTTGAGCACAGTTACTGAATTACTACTTTTGAAGTTTCAATGGAAAGTCAGGGAGTTTGTTTGAAGCTATAAACTTTATTTTTAGCATTAACTTTCTTTTTGCAGCATTTAAAATTAGTACATAATGATTACATTCTGATTTAAACTTCCCATATGACTTTTATCTCAGCTTTTACCTTACTGCGACATTCTAAGTACCATGTATCTCACTAAATTTATAATATCACCTCACCTCAAAAACAAATGTTTATCAAGGTTCCCCCAAAAGTTTAACCTCTGGAATTTGTGAGCATTACTTTATATGGTAGATACTTTACAGATATAATTCAATGACAGATTTTGAGACATGAAAGATTACCCTGTATTCCTGGTGTGCATAAACACTATTGTTATAATTTATAGTTGCATTATAGCTACACTTTGTAAATATAGCCAATTAATGCAAAGGTATGATGGATTAGGATAAATCCTACAGTTAAATTGATGTGGAAGCCAGGATTACCTGTAATGAATGTCAATATTCTCCACTTCCTGTTTCCTGAATGAATCTCGAATTCCTTTATTCCCTGCTTGGCTCCTGGTCCAGACTGTGCCTTCAGGGCACCACAGCCAGACACAAGGCACAATTGGTTCCTTGATTCCCAGAGCAACTCATAACTGGACCTACTTAGTACCTGTCAGCCTGTCAAAGCAGATTTCCACGATGCAGTCCCTGAGCAGAGCTCTACGGATGGAGACGATTATCCCATTAAAGTTAAAGAATTTTTGGAGCAAGCACTCGATCTTACACGACTTCTTGCACAGTCAGTGAGATCTAAAAGGTGTAGCTTTTCTTCTTGAATTGCTTTGGTTGATAGGATCATCCAGCTGTCCTCCTCCTCATCATTCATATACTTACTCCAAAAGCCTTTTCAATTAAAATATTTTGGAGGAAATAATTTCCAGTGTGGAGATGATGAGAAGTATAAATTTGATTCTGTGAAGAACATTAGTTTTGAATTAAATTAATCTTTCCATAAAATACTCTGCAATTTGCCCTCTTAATATCCCTCAGCCAGACCTGTTTTCTTTGAAATCAATTCCAATTTGTAAAAATGGAAAGGTGAAGATGAGAAAGAACGTAATTTCCTTTTGGTAGTTTCTGTGGGTGGATAAACATTATTCCTAGCAAGTAATTTAGTTCACTAGGATATTGGGCATATGATACCACGTTTGTAATAGCTATGGATAGTATATGAAAACTCACCCAACAGAATTCATATACATTTTTCTCCACGTCATTACATTTTATAAATGAATTTGTCACTTGTAAAGATCTTCAGCTAATATGAACTATGATAAGAGAGGATATATCATTAAATGTATATGTTAATAAGTAGAACATATAAAATGGGCAACTTGTAATTCAGTTATACAAACATTGCGATCTCGCTTTGTGAGAGGTACTACGTCCTGTGCTGGCGACAGGACAGTGACTCACTATATCTAGCCTATCTCACCAACTCAGGGTACCTTACTTTTACAGTCTTAATGTAAGCATTCATGGCAGACAAAGTGGGTTGTCCAACCTAATAATCCATTCCAACCTCTCTCTTGAACTACTTAGATGAAAATGTAGAAACTGCATTTCCCAGACACCCCCTAACATCAGTTTAGGACATGCTTTGGATTCCACAAATCAGATGCTGTAAAGAGTTAGATTTAAACTAAATGAAGGAGAGACGTGGCTAGCTACAGAATTTGCAAGACCTAAGTATAAAATAAAAATGTGAGGGTGGGGCTGGCGAGATAGCTCAGTGGACTAAGAGCCTGCTTAGGAAAGCACAGGGACCAGGTTCAGGGTTTGATCCCCATATGCCAGGCCAGCCCCACCCCGCGGTGCACTGAGCCGGCCACCAAGACTGGCATGGTGGCGAATGCCTGTAATCCTAACACTGGGGAGGCTGAAAACAGGAGGATCTCTGCAAGTCCGAGCTGCATAGTGAGACCCTGTACCAAATATATAAGAAATAAGTAAGTAAATAAGTAAGTAAATAAATAAATAAATATTTTAAATGTGAGGATTTCTTTCTTTCTCTCTTTATTTGATACAGATCTCGTTGCACAATTCAGACTCATAATGATCTTCCTGTCTCCACCTCCCCAGCACTGGGATTACAAGTGTGCGCCACCAAAGCTGGTTTCGATAGCCTTCATGGCATGGGGACCAGAAGGACATGCGATATGGGGATCGATCCAGGTCCTTGCTTAGACTCCTAAGCTGTCTCCCTGACCAAATGTGAGGATTCTTCTACAGGAAAAAAAAAAAATCAGGAAATCAGCTTTTTTCTTTCTCTCTTGTTCGTTTTCACAAAGTCAGGCTGTTCTTTGCTTTTTGATTTTGTCCTTTTGAGTCAGTCTTGGTATGTAGTCCAGGCTGTCCTTGAGCTCACTTTGTAGACCAGGCTGTCCTTGAACAACCAATGTTCCTCCCACCTCAGCCTCCCTAGGGCTGGGATTACACACATGCACCACCACACTTGGCTGTCAGGCTGTTTTGTTTGTTGCTATTTACTGTTATTCTCTCAGGATCACGGAGATGTGTGTTATGAATACAAATCGCCCCAGTGCCCATGACTCAGCACAAATGCAGTTCTCTCGCTACAGGCTTCCCCACCACCAGCCACAGGCCTGATGTTCCCAGAAGCTCAACCTAGACTCTCCTTTCCACAGCTCACTACACCAACTTACAGTAAATTAACCACACCAAGAGTGTCACCAAATTCCTCACCCAGATACATGTACTCTAGCTTTCTGATGGAAGTAAAAAGCTTGTTTCTCCACAATACTAACAGCCTGGGACATGGACAATCATTTTGCTCCCTTACTTTTTCTGGAGATGTACTAGGGTAGAAGCACCTATCTCTAGCCAAGCCCAGTACTGTTCACACTCACTCACTGTTCACCCTCTTTGGGGAAGGGAGGCAGAGGTCACCAAATAAAGGAGGCTTGGGACCAAGGGGCTGAGGACTGCTTGTTGAGAACCTATAATATGGAGGAGGCAAGAGGAAGAAACTGAAGTTCTAATCTTCAGTGCATATTCCATCCTTCCTAAGTATGTCACTCATAACACTCAAATTGAATGATTCATCAAGAATTTTAAGAGAACAAGCTCAGAGCATTAAGCTTCAAGCATAGGCTCTTCTGAACTGAGTGCTGATTTTCTGCGCATATCATCTGCTCATAAATCCTTTCCAGAGGGGGGAAAAAAAGAAAAAAAAAAGAGTAGGAGTTTCCATTTTATGCCTGCTGGTGTGATACGGAATCAAGGTTCTCCCGTCATCTGTTTCCTGCAAAAGTATCATTAAGAAATCATCTTAGCCATGAAAATGTTTGGTAATTTTGGAAACTGGGAGTTATTCCTAGAAGCTTAGACTAGAACAACTCCCAGTAATTTGGTAAACCATCTAATAACTGGTAATAATTTTCTTTATACTTAGCCCAGCTAGAAGCATTCAGTTGCAAATCATAGAAACCACAACTGATCATTTTCTCTGAATAGGCAGGAAATAGAAAGATGCCAGCAGTAAATTAACTGTGGTAATTGCTGCCAGTCCAGGCACCACAGACAGAATTTTATGTTGCAGAATGACATTTAGTGCTACAAGAAAGATCACTGATACTAAAGGAGAGAAATCATAGAAATGGAGTAGCAGAGCCATTCTTAGCCATTCTTCTCTTCATACTACAACAGTTGGAGAGGATTACAGAAATAGACAGCTGATTGGGTTTGAAAGGGAGTACAGGAGTGGATTGTATCCTTAGATAAAAACACAAATAATTCCTATGACACAGTGGGAAAACACAAGCTTCAAATTTAAGTAAAAGTAAGTTTGAATCCCAAGTCTACTGTTTGTGTTTTCTTGAACAACTTAAATTTCCTGAGTCTCAGATTTCTAGAAATGTACTTCAATGATAGAACCTAAAATAATCTTTAAAAAATAGTAGAGATACTGACTACTCTTATAATAAAATCTGAGTTTGGTGTATACAGTAACATGTGATTATCTTACTCACATAGCAATGCATCCAGATAATTTCTCTATGTAGAATTTTAATAAAGCAATATTACACCAAAATATGAATTGGATAGCTTTACAAACAATTCCCAGCCTCACTCCTCTCTGTACCATCCAGTCAATTTTCTCATACACATTCTCATCTACCCATCTATCCTATGGCCAAAAAAGGCAAGGCAGGAGGCACCACAATCTCTGAGTTAAAATTATACTACAAAGCTACTGTGATAAAATCAGCATGGTAATGGAAAAAAAAAACCCTGAGGATCAGTGAAACAGATTAGAAGATGCAGACACAACTACAAAAACACTCAGCCACCTTATATGTGACAAAAGGACCTAACTTGTTCACTGGAAGAAAGATAGTCTCTTTAATAAATGGTGCTGGAAAAATTGGATTTCCACAGGCCAAAAACTAAAACTAGACCCATGTCTATCACCATGCACTAAACTAAGGTCAACATGGATTAAAGATCTAAATATTAAAACAGAAATGCTAAATCTACCAGGTGGCAAAGTAGGTGGAAATCTTGAAGACATAGGAGTCTTCAAAGAGTTCATGAATAAAAGCCAAACTGCAAGGAAAATACTTCAATGAATCAACAAGCAGGATCTTGTTATGTTAAAAGGTTATTAAACATCAAAAGAAATCACCAAGAGTAAAAAGGAAACACACAGATTGGGGAAAATCTTTAGTCAACTGTCTCTCACACAAAGGACTTCTATCTAGAACATATAAAGAAATTTTTTAAGTTTTACATCCCCCAAATTAAAAGATCCAGTCAAACAATGGGTGTGTGAGATGAATACACATTTATCAGATGAAGAAATACAAATGACAAATAAAATATGTAATATATTGGTCATTTGAGAAATTCAAGTTAAAACAGCACTGAGATTCCATCTTACCCCAGAAAGAATGGCTATTATCAAGAAATCAGTCAATAGCAAATGCTGGCACTGCTCTGAAGAAGAAGGAGCTCTTCTCCACTGTTGATGAGAGTGTAAACTGGTACAATATCTATGGAAATCAGAGTGGAGATTCCTCAAAAAACTAGGAGTAAAGGTCCCATTTGATCTAGCTATTCCCCTTCTGGGCTTTTCCCAGAATTGAAAACATACCACAGTGATATATGTGCACCTGTGTTTAGAGTAGCACAATTTGTAATAGCTAAATCTTCGAAACACCCAAATATCCATCAAAGGGGCCATGGAGATAGCTCAGTAGAATAAGTACTTGCCTGGCAAGCATAAGAGCCTGAGTTCAATCCCTGGTTCCGCAAAAACAAAAACAAAAACCCCAAATATCCATCAATTGAGGAATGGATTAAAAAGATGTGATATTTTTATACAATGGAGTACTACTCAGCCATAAAGAAAAATAAACTAGAAGGTTTTATACATAAATAGATGCAACTAGACCATACTCATAAGTGAAATACATCAGTCTATGTGTAAACATCATATTGTCTCCCTAGTATAAGAAAGTGAAAGAGTTAATAGATCCAATAGATATAGTGGATCTAGTGAAAGGGAAAGACAACTGCTCAAAAGGAAACAACAAGTGGGAGTGGGGAAAAGAGAAAACAAGGAAAGCAATAGGGCTGGCCAAATAGCTCAGTGGATTAAAGCACCTGCAAAGAGGAGCAAGGGCCAGGAGTTTGATCCCTGGGCCTGTCATGCTGGCCTCGGAGCACTCTGAGACAGCAATTGAGACTGGGTGTGGTGGCATGTGCCCCTAATCCCAGCATTTGGGAGGCTGCAAACAGGTGAATCAGTATGAGTCCAATCTAGTAGTGAGACTTTGAACACCTT
>NW_004524685.1:3457770-3459122 GCF_000260255.1 Octodon degus | reverse complement strand
TTGATAGTTAAGATAATTGTACTACTAACTTCTATTAGTTTGTTGAAAGGAATGGTTAGTATGTATACTGCATGAGCAATTTTTCATGCCCATATCTGGTAATCTAAGCAACTATTTTGAAGATAACAACATGCAATATAGTAACCATTGTTAATTTCCTATCATCTCATTTTGCAATTCTGTATCATTTTTATTGCTTTTCTTTTGAGGGTCATTAAAATTAAAAAAAATCACAAGGACCTGAGTTCAGTCCTTGGTTCTGCCAATAAATAAATAAATAAATAAAATTAAAAAGTTGGCCAAGGGACACACTGAAGGAGAGTATTTAGAATAGTAAAAGTGTGCCCAAGCTTGTGGCTCTTAACCCCACTGCATAACACCTCAGACCAGGGTTCCTCTTTTCAGTAATGATCAGCATCCCCACCTGTCCTTCCCTCCTCTTACCAGAGCCCTATCTGAAAGCACTTATTGTATAAGGAAGCAGTGTCTCAGCTAGTTCTCATGTACACATTCACATGCTCCTCTTCAGCCCAGAATCTTCATAGATACATCTCCTGGTATTTCAAAGTAGGAGCAGAAGAAAACAGGAATGAAGAGAAACAGATATTTGAGAAAGAGGGCATGTTCAATAGTGACAAATCAGTATGAAGTAGAGACAATTGTTGGAAATGACTAACACATTCATTCTTACCATGCTTCACACTCAAACAAGGCAAGAGGGGCATGAAAACCCTTGCTGCTTTGGGTTTTTCATTCTGCCATGCTACATGTAATCAGTGAGTACACACTAGGAATCAAAGCTCTTGAAATGTACCGAAAAGGAGGGGAAATGGAGATGAGAAGACAGTAATGCTAATAACAAGTAGTAACCTACAACGAATCCTGTGTTGCTATAATATGTCAGGCCTTGTTTGAACTGCTACCTGAATATTAGTTCTTACACCAACCTTAGATGTAATTATTTCTTCTGGTGGGTGAGAAATTGGAGCACCTTCCAAAGATCACACATCATGCATCAATTTGACTCAAAGTAAGGAATGTGTAGCTGAGCCAAACTGCGAGGGATGAGGATGCACCAGCCACATGAGAATGAGGAGAGAGAATCCCAGGTTATGGGAAGGACAAGTAAAAAGGCCTGGAACTGGGCAGAGGCTGAGGGGGTGGATAGAATAGAAGGATACTGGAGGGCCTGGATGACAGGTTGTCACTGACACAAAATGACAGACATTTGCAACTTGAAAGAGAAGCTTATTTGGGTTATGGTTCCAGTGAGTTTAGTCCATGGTTTGGTGACTCCAAGACAGATAAGCTGATAGAAAAATGCTTGATATATGGTAAGCAGCAGAGAGAGA
>NW_004524685.1:3449299-3457670 GCF_000260255.1 Octodon degus | reverse complement strand
AGACAGAGAGAGAGAGAGAGAGAGAGAGAGAGAGAGAGAGAGAGAGAGAGAGAGAGAGAAGGAGCCATTGATAAGAATATATCCTTTTGTGTTGCTTGCCCAATGACCCACCTCTTACAAGACCTGTACTCTGAAAATATGAGATTTGGAAGACATTTTAGGTCAATACCATAATATTCCCCTTGACCCCCCAAAAGACTCCTGTCCATGTCAATATGTAAAATGCAAATAGTTCTTCTATAACATTTACCAAAATCTTAGCAGGTACAGTGTTGTTGAAAGTTCAAGTCTAAAGTCTTTTCTGAGACTTCCACAAAAGAAAATGAGATACTTCCAACATGTAATAGTACAGAGTGTGTATTTCCATCCCCAAATAGAGATATAGGTAATAGGAAAGAGCTGACCAAAGCAAGATAGAAGCGTTGCAGAGCAAACATTTAATCTTGTAGCTCCATTTCCAGCACCTGGGGCATATTGTTGAGAGAGAAGAGGGTGGCCCCACTCCCACAGCATTGCTTGTTGCAGCCCACATGACCACTCTCTTGAGCTGCAGCTTTTGTTAACATACACGCTATGCTCCTTATGTCTCCAACCTCCTACGGTCTCCACTGCAGCTTTGGCTTCACTCTCAGTTTTACACCTTCAAACATTGCTCTTTTTTATTTCCAACTCAGCCTACCTTGAGGGTGGGGCTGGACCGATCACATTGCAGTGTCCTGCACTTGCCTAAACTTGCCTAAGCAGGCACTTTAGACTGCTGAGCAATCTGGCTGGTCCTCGCACATTGCTTTTTCATGACTTCATATATATATATGACTCATAATGATCTGCCTGTTTACAGCCTCCCAAGAGCTGGGATTACAGATGTGTTTCATGACTCCTTGGAAGAGATGGCCTTGGCAATGTTTTTGACCTTAGGCCTACTTCCGGAATTTGGATGGAAGCTTCTGTGACTCCATAGCTCTTGTATTCTGAATGCTTAAACACCAGTAGGAAAGGATGACACCAGCATCTGCGCCAAATGAAGCCTACTCCCTTTGGATCACAACGTCAGCCGCCTCTGGGTACCTAGATCACTGAAACAGAGGAAGTATTTCCTTAGGTGACCACAAATGAGCAGGACATCCAAGGCTCTCTTCTACAAAGCAACATTTTGTCAAGAAGTTTTACACCCTTTAGTCTGTGAAGGATTTGGCCTTGCAGATGCCTAGGAAGCTTTCCAAGGATATTTCCCATCATCCTAATGCAAAGTTCTAGCCTTCTTTTTAATCCTCATCTTTTGAGCAACTACTCTCTCCTTTGTCCAAATTTACAGGCACTTCCTTCCTGGCCAAGCTAGAAATGTTTCAAATCCATCAATTCAGCTTTTGCTCTTGATTTTTACTATAGATATGGCTAAAGGCAGCCAAAAGTACCTATGCAACAGTCTGAATGTTGAACTTCCTTGAAATTTCCTCCATTAGACTTAGCCTACTGCCTTTAAACTTAACCTCACACAGACTCTTAGGACATGTATTATAGGCAAACTCTTTGCCAGAATGAAAGTCTCACTTCCAAGAGTTCTAATTCCTACCTGAAACTTTATGAGCCTGGTCTTGACTATCTCCATTCCCACCAGCATTCTGATCTTCTGAGCTCTGACTAGTACGACACACCTCACAACATTTTAGGACTTTGCTAGCCTGCACCTCCAACTCCTTCCACAAACCAGTTCCAAAGCCTTCTGAATTACATGATCAGGTAGAGTTCATAGAAATGAGCCTATTCTTGGTGCTCTTTTTCTGTATTAATCTTCATTCCAGTCACTAGGATGAAAGACCCAACATCTACAACTTAAAAGATGAGATGTTTAATTTGGTTCATAATTTTTGGGGAATTCTGCTCACAGTCATCTGGCTCCATGGTGGAAACAGCATGGTAGAAGTACTTGGTAGGAGAAAACTGATCACCTTATGGCAGCCAGGAAGTAGAGTGAAAGCAGGGAGAAGGAAAGCAAATCTCCAATGATATCTTCTCCAAATAGCCCCTACCTCCTAACAGCATGTGTAGTTGTGAAATCTTCTGGGAATCAATCCACTGATAAGCATAGCACTCCCATGGCCCAATCACCTTTTAAAGGCTCCAAAGTTGAATATATGAAAGTTTTAGAGTTTATCCTACAAGTAAAGTATAATATAGGGAGTGGGGGAGGGGTAAATGAGGCTGGCAGGAAGCAGGGGCTTGGTCATACAGAACTGTTAGTTCATTGAGTGAGGAGAGAGATGGCAAAGCCACTTTGGCTCGAGCTGGTGTCTTTGAAGCACAGGACAGAAAGCAGCCTGAATGGGTGGAGGCAGAATGGGATGCACAAAGTAGAGACAAGTATTCAAAACTGCTTGAGGACATTTTGCTGGATAAAAGAGAGGGTGGTGACAAGGGACAACATATGGGAATGAAAAACCTAAAATGTGCATCAGGGCTGCAGCACGAGTCTTCTAAGACATAAGAGAGAGAGAGAGAGATGATGTTTCCTGGACACAATGTCAGCATGAACCTGAGGGCAGGATTCAGGGCACAGTAGAAGGATGCATTTCAAACAGAGCAGGGGCGGGGATGTCTGGTGTGGCACTCAGTGGAATGGGAGTGATGGAAGACAGGATGAGCTGGACACAGGTAAACTCACAGGTAGAGTAGGAGGAAGCTGAATGTCCTCACCTTGTCCTACCACTTTCTCTGTGACGTAAGTTCCTCAGCTGATGTGTCCTACTCCCCTGATGGTGAACGCAGAGCCATACTTGCCAGACGTGGGACTAGACTTTCCCTCCTCTGGGGCTTGGTCCTGGCGCTGCCTGCCCATCGCCCGACTCAGGCTTTTTGCAGCGGGTCACTGCTGCTGACACATGGCCTCTCTGTGACTGGGAGATTTTCATAGTACAGAATTCTTTGTACTTTGTTTTCCTGAGATTTGGTCATCCCTATATCCTTTAAATGGGAGCAATATTCACTCAAAATCTAAAATATATGAAAATTTATTTTTTAAGAGGACTTTATGGTAAAAGGTTGACCATCAATAACAAACTTCCATGATGAGAGGCAGCCAAGGAATTCCATAGGTCCATTATTGGGTAAAAATCTCCCACAGAGGGCAGAACAAAATTTTAGTCTCCTCTCACAGTATTGACATTGTCCAACTCTATTTCTCACAGACTAAATGGGATTGAGGACTAACAAATATGAAATTCCACTTCTATGAGACATTAGCACCAATGTTTAATAAAAATCATATAAAATGACATGTTCATTCCCAAACACCTGCCCATACCTTCAATATTTAAAAATTTCATCTCCTTTGAAAAACTTGTGTTTCCCTCCATTAACAATAAATAAGAGCACTGTAAGTAGAATAGAATGGGCTACTTGCATCACAAAGAATGAGTTTAACCATTTACTGAGTTTGAGAAGTATATGCATTCTTTATTCTAAAAGACTAAAATTGTTGACCAACAGAAAACTACAAGAAAATGTTCTTAAAAAGCAAAGTAAGCTCTGCTTGGCAGGAGAAAAATTACCTCCTTTGAAGCAAAGAAAAATTGGATTGTGTTCAGAAAAGTTTTACAATGAAGCATATTTATCATACCTAAAATTTATATAGGACATTTAGCAATGTTTCTCTAGTTATCTTATAACTCACTATTTTAAGCTGCATATTTAAACTTTAATCTAGATATTCTTTCATCAAGTTATTCTTCATTATAAAGTCTTTACTAAATTGAATATGAAATATGGAACAAAGTTGTTCAGTCTGAAATAGGAATAAAAAGAACAATTGGATAGAAGGATTATGGAGAAACACTACGGAAAGTTCATGTAAAAAAACAAGAAGCTCCAACAAATCAGGGTACATTTTTTTTTTATTTTTTTTCTTTTCAAAGTTTTAATTGATAAACATATAGCAATGAGACAGTTTCAAATCAAATCAAAAGTACAGTTTCAACAAATAATATACTGCATATATTCTTCTTAGTGGTTAATTGCTGTACAAGATGCAGACTTGTGATCCTACAGGGTACATTTTTTGTAACAATGCTACATACTGCAAGTTAAATATCCTTATCTGAAACAAAGAGGACCAAAGTAAAGAAAAAAAGTATTTTGAACCCTTAAGATGAGATGTTAACATCCAAGTGGAGAGAGAAAAAGTTACCTGTGAAAGAACAACCATTGGGCTATTCTCAGCTTTCTCTTCTGTGTAAATATATGTCAGATGTCAGCACAGAATGTCTATAAGATTTCAGTGGGAAAATCTTTGACCTATATGTGATTAATTAATATTTACCATGATGAAATACAATGGGCCTAACATTATCTTTGTGACAACCCAGAGCCTTGAGCATGCTAGGCAAGCAATCTACCACTGAGCTACACCAACCCTGGCTTAGTAACGTTCTACTGTTAAACAGAAAGAAATGTGAGTTGTATTTAGAGGAATTATGAGAAAGTGTTATTAGAACTTACCACATAATTTGAAATAATAATTGAAACTGATTAGAGTATGGAGACAACACTACACATGACTGACTTAAAAAACAAAAATCTGAGAGAGAAGATCTTATGCAGACTCTCAATCGGACTTAATTAAAAAGACTGAGAATTTCTTTGCTTTCAGAAACTTTTAACGTACTTACCAATAGTTTCAAATAAAATAACAAAAAGACAACACTTTCCCATTTTTGGCAAATGCATCATTTAGGTTCCTTGAGCTGTCAGTAACAACAAATCAAAGAAAGAGTGGGTTGAATAATTAAGAGGCTTTCTACTATGTAATAAAATGTCTGATGCAAGTCTATTGAGCACTGATCCATGAGCTCCCAGCTGTCATGAAGAACTTAGGATTCTCTGTCTTTGTTTCACAATTTTTTTGCAGTTCAATATACAGAGTTAAATAGTAATTTTTTTTTTCAGAACCAGGGATTGAACTCAGGCCCTTCCACTTGCCAAGGAAGTGTTTATTCCACTGAGCCATTTCCCCGGCCCCTTTTTTTCACAATTTTTGGCATGTGGGTTTTCTCTCCATGGTGGCAAGGTAGTAGCTATATTACCTCCAGGCTCAGCTAGATTCAGGACAGAAGCAGTTTGGTTTATTCCTTATAAAAATTTTCAAAATGTTATTTAATGGTATCTATTTACATTATACTTGGCAGAATTGGGTCACATGGTCACTTTTAGTGGAACTATTGTTGGAAAGGTGAATATTTAAGCTTTCAAGGAACAGTGTAAGAAAGGGTAAAGATAAAGGATTGTAAGTGGCTTTGGGATGGCTAAGTCCTTGTGCCTGCCTCTGAGAAAGGGGAGAGGGATGTTTAGAAAAGATTTTAATAGACCATCCAAATAATTTTATAAATACCAGGAAGAGAATATTTTCTTTTCTTTTCTTTTCTTTCTTTTTTTTTTTTTTTATGGAACTGGGGATTGAACTCAGGCCCTTGTATTTATCAGGGAAGCACTCATTCCACTGAGCCATCTCCCTGGCCCTAATTTCTTTCTTAACAAATACTAACTTTTATGTGCTATTGTTTGATACTGCACAGGAGTTCTTAGTCACCTTGTAAGTGGGTCCAGTAGCCTTCATTTACTTAACACTGAGCTACTACATGAATTGCAGCGCTGCTGCTGCTGCTGTGATCTGCCTTTCAGCTGGGCTTGCTTTTCAAATGTTCAGCCCTGAACACATGTGGACACTCAAGTTTCAGGACAGCACTGTTCTCAGCTTATCACTCCCTTTCTAGGTTATGTGAAAAGCCCAAAACAGGCTTTGCAGGTTTGCTCCACTGAAGAACTGGCTGGGGAAGTAAAAGGTTAAATAGTCATGGTCTCATTTCCAGGGCAATTCTATGTATTAGAATCACCCAAGTAGTTATTGAGAAACACTAATGCACTAGTTTTTTAAAGAGTTTTCCAGATAATTCTGCCGTGCAACTTATACGCATGACTATTGCATTAGGAGAAAGAAGGTAAACAACTAGGAAATGTAGAATCTCTTGGGCACATTACTAAGCTTTTTTAAATTCAGTATATTTTAATTTGTTACTTAAATTAACTCATATAAACTTACTTTGGTGTTTGGCACACAGCAAACAAATAATATTAACATTGTTTTATTATTGTTCATAGTTTTAAATAGTTTTGTTAGTAAATGAAGTCTTTCCAAGGCAAGCAGTAAGATTCCAGAAAATAATTCTTATGAATAGATCTTAGATGCTAAAATTAGGATTCTAAACCCCAGCTTTGCCACTTACTAGTTAAGTTGCCAGTTGATTTGAGCCTCTGTTTTCTCATTCAGAGGCAATGCTACTTACTAGGTTGAGATACTATATGCTAAAGTATAATTTTTCAAAAAATAAAATGACTTTCACACTAGAATAAAATGTGTATGCACCAAAGACTATTCAATTCTAGTTACTGAGAGAACTAATAAGATGCTAAGACCTATTCAGATGAGAATCCAACTTATAGGGGTTTATAAGTTACCAGTCAAAATTTGTTTGCTTTAGTATGTACAAGAATTATTTGCATTATTACCATTTTCCACCACTTAATAGCTACCACTAAAATACTGTAAATCAATCTCCTCAATAAAAAGTCAAGATGCCAATTCCTGGGATCAGATATTCCCCTGAGGGTCTCCTTGACAGTGTCAGCACTCCACAAAAAGACACCAGGGATTTTGGCCATGTGTACACAGCCCATGGTGGCATGAACACACCATGTACTTAGTCCTGATTAAGTGGTTGTAGCAGTTATTTTTTGGTATCCTGATCACCTAGAAAACCCAAACAAATCAACTAAGTGCATTAAATGAATGATGATTATAAATCACACCCATTAAGTTACCATTTCTATAACTTCATGAGTTCATACTTTACATTCTTCCCTCCACTGTACAAAATAGCAGTAAGTTGTTTTCAATATAAAGAAAAGTCAGAGCCACATTCAAAAGGAGGACAACAGATGACCTGCAGAAATCTGCTGGGCCACACAGGTAAGAGGTGGATCCACATCGGGTGACAGAGCAAAGGGCTCTTCTAAAGCAGAAGTGAGGACCCTGTTGTCCCTTGTCAGCTTCACGATTTGATCCTTCCAAAGACAGTGATGGACACGCCCCCAAGCCAATAACTGAGACCACATCCTGGTTGAGAGGTGGAGGAGGAAGGGTTAGAAGAACAAGAGCAGATAAGTGCAACAAGCAGAGCATGAATAGCTGGTAGAGAGTGATAACTCCGTTAATTGTGAGGAAAGAAACATGAGGGACACGTTAAAGGAAGAAAAGCATTTCAAGGGAAGGCACACATCGCGTCTTGAAGACTGGATTGCTTCTTGGCGGCCACCTCTGTGCTCCATTCAGCTCCTGTCCTTCCCCAGGATTGCAGGCAGCCTGAACCCTGCATACTCATCTTTTCCATAAGCCCCTTCCAGTTCTCTCTGAGAAAGCATCTGCCAGTGGCAGGCGGGCCAAGACTGGAATCAAGGGGGATTTCTCTCCTGGAAATAGCTCTGATCCACATGGTAGCAGGGGTGGCGGCAGCAGCAGGCAAGCCCTTGAACATCTGCTCAGGCAGCACAGTTGGGAGAGCCTATGTATCTTAGAAGGGGCCCAAAGAGCCTCACAGCACAGGGCACTGCTGCGACAGCGATAGTCACTGGCCGATCCTGGACCCCTGGAACACAAGCAAGAGCTGACTGCTGACTCCTCATTTCCTGGAAGGAGCCGTAGTGGGATCCTTGCAGCTTCAGGACCCCAACAATGGTGGGGCTGGGTCTCTCTCTGCTTCTCATCTCTACTACGGTGTTGCCTTGTGGAAGTGACTAATCTCTAAATGAACACCTTGGCAAGCCTTCCAACACGTTTGTGTCTGGCTTTCTGTATCCCATTTCCTCTTTGTTTCTGATTGTCTGAGTAGACACTAGTGAATAGAGCTGGCTATCCCAGCAGCATACCGAAGTGTTCTGCATTCTTACCTGGTGAAATATCAGAGAAGCAAGGATACTTAAGGAACCATAGTCCAAGCATAAAACATTCTTCTGTGCTGAAAACATAAAATTACACATTCCACATTCGTGGACCTATAGAAGGAGACAAAGAGCCTGTATGCAGACTAATATTCACAGTAATTTTCTCTGGTTAGGACCCAGGTGATTTTTATGATTGGTGCAAGCATCATGAAGCTAGAACTAAGCTTCATTGTGCCCACTTGCCGGCTGGCTGGCTCAGGTAACTCCATAAGCAATAAAGCTTTCAATTTTCTATTTTATTTCTGCTTTTGTTATTCTTAGTTTGTTCTAATTTCAGCTAGGGAGGAAAAGGGAGTTACCCCACAAACTGGAGCATGTTAAA
>NW_004524685.1:3435700-3443239 GCF_000260255.1 Octodon degus | reverse complement strand
AGAATATTTTCTTTTCTTTTCTTTTCTTTCTTTTTTTTTTTTTTTATGGAACTGGGGATTGAACTCAGGCCCTTGTATTTATCAGGGAAGCACTCATTCCACTGAGCCATCTCCCTGGCCCTAATTTCTTTCTTAACAAATACTAACTTTTATGTGCTATTGTTTGATACTGCACAGGAGTTCTTAGTCACTTTGTAAATGGGTCCAGTAGCCTTCATTTACTTAACACTGAGCTACTACATGAATTGCAGCGCTGCTGCTGCTGTGATCTGCCTTTCAGCTTGGCTTGCTTTTCAAATGTTCAGCCCTGAACACATGTGGACACTCAAGTTTCAGGACAGCACTGTTCTCAGCTTATCACTCCCTTTCTAGGTTATGTGAAAAGCCCAAAACAGGCTTTGCAGGCTTGCTCCACTGAAGAACTGGCTGGGGAAGTAAAAGGTTAAATAGTCATGGTCTCATTTCCAGGGCAATTCTATGTATTAGAATCACCCAAGTAGTTATTGAGAAACACTAATGCACTAGTTTTTTAAAGAGTTTTCCAGATAATTCTGCCGTGCAACTTATACGCATGACTATTGCATTAGGAGAAAGAAGGTAAACAACTAGGAAATGTAGAATCTCTTGGGCACATTACTAAGCTTTTTTAAATTCAGTATATTTTAATTTGTTACTTAAATTAACTCATATAAACTTACTTTGGTGTTTGGCACACAGCAAACAAATAATATTAACATTGTTTTATTATTGTTCATAGTTTTAAATAGTTTTGTTAGTAAATGAAGTCTTTCCAAGGCAAGCAGTAAGATTCCAGAAAATAATTCTTATGAATAGATCTTAGATGCTAAAATTAGGATTCTAAACCCCAGCTTTGCCACTTACTAGTTAAGTTGCCAGTTGATTTGAGCCTCTGTTTTCTCATTCAGAGGCAATGCTACTTACTAGGTTGAGATACTATATGCTAAAGTATAATTTTTCAAAAAATAAAATGACTTTCACACTAGAATAAAATGTGTATGCACCAAAGACTATTCAATTCTAGTTACTGAGAGAACTAATAAGATGCTAAGACCTATTCAGATGAGAATCCAACTTATAGGGGTTTATAAGTTACCAGTCAAAATTTGTTTGCTTTAGTATGTACAAGAATTATTTGCATTATTACCATTTTCCACCACTTAATAGCTACCACTAAAATACTGTAAATCAATCTCCTCAATAAAAAGTCAAGATGCCAATTCCTGGGATCAGATATTCCCCTGAGGGTCTCCTTGACAGTGTCAGCACTCCACAAAAAGACACCAGGGATTTTGGCCATGTGTACACAGCCCATGGTGGCATGAACACACCATGTACTTAGTCCTGATTAAGTGGTTGTAGCAGTTATTTTTTGGTATCCTGATCACCTAGAAAACCCAAACAAATCAACTAAGTGCATTAAATGAATGATGATTATAAATCACACCCATTAAGTTACCATTTCTATAACTTCATGAGTTCATACTTTACATTCTTCCCTCCACTGTACAAAATAGCAGTAAGTTGTTTTCAATATAAAGAAAAGTCAGAGCCACATTCAAAAGGAGGACAACAGATGACCTGCAGAAATCTGCTGGGCCACACAGGTAAGAGGTGGATCCACATCGGGTGACAGAGCAAAGGGCTCTTCTAAAGCAGAAGTGAGGACCCTGTTGTCCCTTGTCAGCTTCACGATTTGATCCTTCCAAAGACAGTGATGGACACGCCCCCAAGCCAATAACTGAGACCACATCCTGGTTGAGAGGTGGAGGAGGAAGGGTTAGAAGAACAAGAGCAGATAAGTGCAACAAGCAGAGCATGAATAGCTGGTAGAGAGTGATAACTCCGTTAATTGTGAGGAAAGAAACATGAGGGACACGTTAAAGGAAGAAAAGCATTTCAAGGGAAGGCACACATCGCGTCTTGAAGACTGGATTGCTTCTTGGCGGCCACCTCTGTGCTCCATTCAGCTCCTGTCCTTCCCCAGGATTGCAGGCAGCCTGAACCCTGCATACTCATCTTTTCCATAAGCCCCTTCCAGTTCTCTCTGAGAAAGCATCTGCCAGTGGCAGGCGGGCCAAGACTGGAATCAAGGGGGATTTCTCTCCTGGAAATAGCTCTGATCCACATGGTAGCAGGGGTGGCGGCAGCAGCAGGCAAGCCCTTGAACATCTGCTCAGGCAGCACAGTTGGGAGAGCCTATGTATCTTAGAAGGGGCCCAAAGAGCCTCACAGCACAGGGCACTGCTGCGACAGCGATAGTCACTGGCCGATCCTGGACCCCTGGAACACAAGCAAGAGCTGACTGCTGACTCCTCATTTCCTGGAAGGAGCCGTAGTGGGATCCTTGCAGCTTCAGGACCCCAACAATGGTGGGGCTGGGTCTCTCTCTGCTTCTCATCTCTACTACGGTGTTGCCTTGTGGAAGTGACTAATCTCTAAATGAACACCTTGGCAAGCCTTCCAACACGTTTGTGTCTGGCTTTCTGTATCCCATTTCCTCTTTGTTTCTGATTGTCTGAGTAGACACTAGTGAATAGAGCTGGCTATCCCAGCAGCATACCGAAGTGTTCTGCATTCTTACCTGGTGAAATATCAGAGAAGCAAGGATACTTAAGGAACCATAGTCCAAGCATAAAACATTCTTCTGTGCTGAAAACATAAAATTACACATTCCACATTCGTGGACCTATAGAAGGAGACAAAGAGCCTGTATGCAGACTAATATTCACAGTAATTTTCTCTGGTTAGGACCCAGGTGATTTTTATGATTGGTGCAAGCATCATGAAGCTAGAACTAAGCTTCATTGTGCCCACTTGCCGGCTGGCTGGCTCAGGTAACTCCATAAGCAATAAAGCTTTCAATTTTCTATTTTATTTCTGCTTTTGTTATTCTTAGTTTGTTCTAATTTCAGCTAGGGAGGAAAAGGGAGTTACCCCACAAACTGGAGCATGTTAAATGTTTGAATACCCCCAAGCTAACATTTTAATTTAAACTTTGGTCAAGAGTTCTGATGGGGACAGTCCATGAATACATGCATACATACAGACAGGAAAAATAAACCACCTCTTAATTTTCACTAACTTGTGATATTTATCCTTTTTTTCAATATGAAGGTCCACAACATTGGCATATTATAAGTGAACCCGTGATATCACGAATAGTTCCCACAGGTATTTTCATCTGCATGACTATTGTCACAGATATCTCTGAATGCTATACTTATCACTACTTTGAAATCATCCCACTTATCAGACTTGCCCCATAGACTGCACGTGATTGGAGATTCAGTGTCGTAGATGAATCTGTGATGTGACTGGCTGGGCATCCTCTAGTTCTGTGCCTTGATGGTATTTAACTGACAATGAAATCACTTTCCATTTGGCAACCCAGACATCTAAATTGTCTTTAGTTAAGTGAGCTATTTTATTGTTAAGAGTTTTGCAAAACTGGACTTCTCTCAAGTCAGAACTCTTAGCCACCAGGAAAAGCATGCAACTTTCATTACCCTGGATAAGGCTGGAGACTGTGTGCACACGTGGCACGTTCAAAACATCTGACAACTGAGATCACCACTGAAGTGCAGAGCAGCTTAGCGCTAACAGATACTAAACACACAGTGTGCATTATCTCAATCTTGAACACCAGAGTCCTTGTGATTTTCTCTTTTGTATACTGGCTGTATAACAAGTAAAGGCATGCACACATAATGGATTGTACAAACAGTGTGTCGGCATTATGCTTCTATGAAAACACCACATATTTAAAATGCAACTGCAAGAAAACCACCTACAATCTCAGAAATGAGAACCCTTATTTCTAAGAAGACACTGGAAGCCGCAAGACCAACACTGGTGAGAGTTGTGAGCCAAGATGAACCTCAGTTATAAAATCCTGTCAAGTTCTTAAAGAAAAATAGAACTTCATAAATACCTGGAAACTAGTCAGAAGTATTCTAAAGTCTATTTTGCCAGAATCCAAGTTAAAGCACTATTACTAACGTTCCAGTGTCTTTCAGTCCCACTCGCCTTGTTTTTTCTGCAGCTAGATTTGATTGACTTTCACAACTTAAAGAACATATTCCTATTTAGATCTCAGTTATGATGGTGGCTCTTGGTTTGATGTGACCTCACAGCCCACTAAATCTGACTTTGAGAATCTGTGCTACGAATCTCTGAGGACTTGGTGATTGCTCCTAAATTTATTTCTCCTGCTCTGACCCCTTATTAATAATGTAATCAATTATGTAGGTCTGATTACAACTCCACATAGCTCAAAACCAAATGAGCTTTTGTCTTATGAGTATATTCTGCCAAATTCTTCCTAGCTTGCAAATTCGTGTTCCACACCCATTTTTTTTTTTTTTTAAACCAGGGCATGGTTTCCCTGAGTCTGTCTGTCCTCACAACCTTCTCAGGTGCACATTTCCAATCCATTGCCAAGTTCTATTGTTTCTATATCCAAAATATAGTACATGTCTGTCTACATGAGTCCATCTCCAACCTCCACAGCCATCAGCTGACCCAAGTGATAGTCATTCTTGACCTGCTCTGGCACATTTGCCCACCCATCCATCCATCACCCTCACCCATGCAACTTTTGCTCTGCACCCCGCCCCACTGCCTCCTCATCGGTCTACACATCTGCTCTTGTTCTATTATTCAGCCTCTCCTATTGGTTTCCTGGGACTGTTGTAAACACAAAAGTCATGATGTGGCACTGCTGAAAACGCTCCAGTGGTTTTCTGTTGTACGTCTTACCGTGGCCTACAGGGCCTGGTCTCATCAACTTTGTTATTGGAACAAGAAGCCACTTTTGAGAACTAGGCTTTCTTCTCATTCTTTCTCACTTGCTGTTTTAGCCACAACAGCCTGCTTTCTCCCTTACAAACTAAGAATTCCCACTCTGTTATGGTTTGTGTCTGGATGTCCCTCCCAAAGCCCAATGTAGTCACGGGAGGCAGGCTTTTCAGAAGTGATTGTATGTAGCGTGTGTGATTGATTCATGGTCCAATGCTGGGGTTAAGGATGTGACACACAACATACAATATAAAGTACACAATATAAAAGACAGAATTATACAACATACAATATAAAAAATAGAAAGAGGCTTTTATCTTTTCCCTCACTTGTTGCTTTACTGCTTCCTGCATGCTGTGACTATTCTTCTCTGCTACTCCACCCTAGCCTGGAGCCAGCTCATTCTGGATTGAAACCTCTACAAAAATCTGAGCTAAAAAAGCCTTTCTTCTTTTACCTTTGGTTATTAGGTAGTTTGTCTCAGCAACAAGAGAAAAGAAACTAAGATGCACCTCATGGCCCTTGTACCTTATCTTCTGTCTCTTTGACTTGTCTTTAAATATCTGGCTTCCTCCAAACAGTCAGGCTTCAATCAAAGGTTCCCTCCTCAAGTTAGAAGTTCTCAAAATCTAACTACCCTTACTCCAGGTTCATCATGAGATTGTCTTATCTCCTCCTTCTCTGGACTGTTCACTTGTTAAATTATTTGCTTTTCATACCAGAGGAACAGTTCCATGAAAGCCGGGAAATCTCCTGGTTCACAAAATGAATTCAATCCAGGGCAAGTATTCACTGGGCAGTGATACCTAAACATTGAGGTCAAGAGTTTCAGTAACAAGCACATCAAGTCATGTGTTTTAGTAAGAAGAAACTATTTCCCAGTATGTGCAGAATATATCCATTTCCTTTTCCAAAAATGTACTATCAAAGACTCAATCAAATATTTGTGAATTGAATACTTGATATTATATTATAGGAGAACGTACACTATAATTAAACCACTTATTTACTGGTCCTCTACTGCTAAGTAATAAAACGCCACAACACTTAGCTGCAAACAAACGTAAGGCTGCAATCTTCTGAGGAGACCGGAGGCTCCAATTTCCCATCAAGAGGCTTCTCTCCAGAACATGGCAGCTGGTGTTCCCTAGAGCAAATAACAAGAGAAAAAGGAGAAAGGAAGAGGTGGGGGAGACTTCTAAAACCTAATGTTGGCCGGGTGTGGTGACTAATTAATTCCAGTACTTGGGAAGTTGAGCCACAAGGATCACCACAAGTCCGAGGTCATCCTGGGCTACCTGGTGAAAGAAAGAAGAAAGAAAGAAAAAAAAGAAAGAAAGAAGAAAAAAAGAAAGAAAGAAAGAAAGAAAGAAAGAAAGAAAGAAAGAAAGAAAGAAAGAAGAAAGAAAGAAGAAAGAGAGAGAGAAAAGCCAAACAAACAAAAAACCCTAATCTTAGAATGACACATCCATATTTCTGTCATATTGTTAGTAACCCTGGTAGATGATGGGAGAATAATTCCACGGGGTACAAAGGAGGTGGGAGTCACTTTGGGAGTCATTGCAGGCCACCTGGAGACTGGTTACCACAATTGGCAAGATGAAGTCCACTACCTTTCCAATTGCCAAATTAATTCTTTTCCTCTCTCGGTTACACATGCAGCTAAGAGAAACAAAAACCCCAGAAAATTATGGTTTACAGAAGGAAAATGATCATGTGTTTCATCCCATACTAAGCCCCAGCACGAGGAGTGCACAGCTAGTATGGTTGTGCAAGAGCATTTTCCAAGTCGCAGACTCCCTGTGGCTCTTCTAACTCTAGCAGATGACACCTTTCTGGAAGGGACTACAGTGGCCTATGCAAGCGTCTTTTATTTAAGCAAGCTAAAGAACTGAGTTTTTAAGAGAACCCATCCTCTGTAATAGATAAAGGCAAAGAAAAGTAAGGGGGTGATGGGGAGCACAGTAGTTGTCACATATCCTAAGGTTTGTCACTCCATTTTCCTAAGGTGGATAATGAGGCCATCTCCTATTGGAGCTCCTTATGGAAGAAGCACAGGGCCTTTTACACATAGCAGCTTCTCATTGACTATTTCCTCAATGAAAATATTATCTGATATTATGTGTCGGGTATCTCTTCTAAGCATTAGTCTTCTATAAGCATTTCCTAAAATGACTTTGTAGTTTACTGTTATAATTCATTGGGAAAAAAAGAAGTTTTCTCCATTACTAGGAGATAAAAACAGTAAACAACATAATACTATTTAATTTACTATTAATTTCAAATTTATATTCCAGGTTTTCACCTTTCCATTAAACAGTGAACCTGCTTATGCCTCAGTTCGCTGCTCCTAGTATCCACTGTGTGGTGTCCAATTCCTGGCCTTCCCCACTACAGTATCAGTTCCACAAAGACTGATACTTTCCCTGATCTGTGAATGAACTCCATCCGCTGTTTCTGTTTTCCCTGTACCCTTGGGCCAGCCTTACACATAGTGCATTTCCTATCATTGTACTTCTTGTTTCAAAATTTGCTTTATAAAAGAACATAAAAAGTGACACAGGGCTGGCCAGCTAGCTCTGCGGACTAAAGCTCCTGCTTATGCAGAGTGCTAAGCAGGCCCCCCACTTCAGGCATGCTGGGATGGCAATTGAGACTGGGTGTGGTGGTACGCGGGCTATAATCCCAGAGCTTGGGAGGCTGAAAACAGGAGAATCACTA
>NW_004524685.1:3421960-3435560 GCF_000260255.1 Octodon degus | reverse complement strand
AAAAACAGCATTAATTTTGTGAAAGACACAACCCCCAAAACAATATCATGAAATGCCAACATAGCATTTTTGTATTTCAAAAAAAGCCTTCAGCTTCTATACCAAAATTAACTTTAAAATTGAAGCTGTTAAAAATACATGCTTAATTTAGTAGCTTTGAATTCACAGGGCTTTTTCATGGGTGGGGTTGCTAAGTGGTAAGTGGAGTTTTGCCACAGAGCAGTACACTGTCCCTGTAAAAGTCAGACTTTTTACTAAGAATAGACTTGTGGGCTGCAGGATAATTAAAAAGTGCTTGGCATAATTGAAGTTCTGGTGAGGAAATGATTAAAGTCATGGCCTTGCATGTTGGGTGTACACAAGCTATTCTAAATGGAATGCATGGCTTTAAGAGGATTTCATTAAGATGAAAAACATTAAAAATACCACTGATAAACCATACTTTTCTTTTTTAAGTAGAACTAGAGTTACTAAAACTGCATACTGATTTGATATGAATAGTGAAACTTGATATGCCTATTAGAACCATAAAGAATATCTTTTAAAATGTATAGCTTCTATGCTTATTCAAAAAACATAATGGAAAATAAGTGACAAAAGTGTTTTGGCCAGTCGGGCAGCAGCCACACATTTTTATTGTTGCTAGAGTTAAGTTTCATTTTATCAGTATCTTTAGGTGTGTCACTAATATTTATAAGTATTAAAAACTTAGTTCTTGTTAGAATATTCTATATCTCCCATTGAGTACACTAAAGAATTGGACTTGTTTAAAAGGTTGAACAGTATGATAAGTAACAATAAATAGTGTTTAACTTGGAGAGGGAAATCTGGAATGAGAAGCAGCTGAAGAATACTTTTCATAGCATATTTTTTGGTATTTGAATTTATTTTTAAGTAAGAAACATTACTTCCCTAATTAGATTGTTAGTGATACAATAAAGTTAAAAACCTTGTAAGACCTAAAATCTCTAAAGAAACAAAAAGAACTCATGAGAAGAATTGCATGCACTAAAACTTGAAACGTAACTTCTCGTATATGAATAAACATTTTTCAAAACAATAACATCCAATGATGATATCTTATTTACCTTAAATAAGAAGATTTCTAAAGGCTGCATATTATTTTGTGCTGCAGTTTTAAAAAATTATCCAAAAAAATCACAAAACCCCAAATTCCTCATTAAATGCCAAAGACATCTTTAGCTTTTTGACAATGAAATTATAACCATGTTTAATAATAATAATGAATCAGTATCAAGAGTTACAAGAATAAGTGTGAATCCTTCATTACAGTTTACATAGAATGTTATTTGTCAATAAAAGTAACATATGATTGAAATTTGACTAAGATAGTGAACTCCTTATTGGAGTAAGGGTTTCTTTGGAGTTTTTGTTGTTGCTATTATTATTGTTTTGGGATAAGTACTAAAAGCCTCATTGAACTCCAAGCCTTTTACTGTCCATACTGGATATTATACACTTGTTTACAGCTACAGAGTGCAGCTGTAGTGTTTTGGGTCTGTCCTAAACACATGGCTCCTACAAAAACATAATCAATAGGATGAGAATATATAATTAATAATTACATTATTCTGTAAACAATTATAAAGTAAATTTAATTCATAATCAAAAATACAACAAAGAACAAGTTGACAAACTGTGATTTTTTTTTTCAAATGAGATATTATCCTCCTGCCCCAGCACACACCAAATACACTGGTAAATCATTTATTTGACAAATCCTTCAGTCAAAATCAGACAATGATTAATTTTTCCTATGGAAAAAGGTTGAATAGAATCTAAAATTAAATTGGCTTTCTTTCAACCCCAGTTCTTTCTCCTGTACTCTAGTTGATGGCACTGTCCAGGTACCTGGTCAACAATCCACAAATCCCTTCCTGAAGCCAGTCTGTCACCAAGTCACTGGATTTCACATTATAATAATCCATCATTTCACCCCTTTTCTTATGTCTGCTGTTCTCACTATATTTATGAGACAATGACAAAAACTCCTCCTGGATCACCCAGCTTTCAATTTTCCTCCTTTCTCAACTCTTCTTATCCTCCGTCACAGTCATCAGTGCGTGCGCATGAATGACAACATGGAATCATTTTTATGTCCCACCTTGAACATAATTCTGAAAAGTATTTTATCCTCTAAGATTCCACTTTAATAAGAAAAAAATCCACAGAGTGAAATATTTGGATCTCCATTAAAAAGCAGGACTGGGCATCAGCCAATTGGATGATGTAATATCACGGATCCAGTGATGACTGGGTTAAAGGGACCCTGGTTACAGGGGCAATGGGAATCCAAAGAAATCCAGCAAAAGCACATGATCCACAAAGGAACTGGAATCTGAAAACCTCAGACATCTCTGCAGTTCTAGAAGTCATTTTTCATGAGTAACTTTAGCTGCATTATCCTGGCTGCCTCTGGGTCTTGAGTCCATTAGAAATGTTTACCTTTCATGGTGAGTTTGAATCTGGAGAAGGGGCAGAAGTTGCAGGGTGTTGGGACTGGTAACTACAGTGGATTGGACAAGCAAGCCAGCCCTTCCACTGGATGATATGTGGCAGCAACACTCACTGTAGTTTTGGTTATACCTTGCAAAGATATTTATAAAAGAAAATTGGCAGAACTGCCTCAAAAGTGGCAAGAATGATTTTAAGTAAAGGGCTGCATTTTGAAGGGGATTCATGGTAACATGTGTTTGATTGCAATAATTTTTTTTTTTTCAGGACCAAGGATTGAACTCAGGCCCTTGTGCTTGCCAGGGAAGCACTTATTCTACTCAGCCATCTCCCCAACCCCTGATTGTAATAATTTTTACAATCTTTAATCTCTCACTATGCATTTCAATAACAAATCAAATCATACTACTTTAATAAAAATAAGTGAGATGAATAAATCTTAGTCTGAACAGAATGGGGAAAGTAGCAAATTACTTCTCTTCAGAGAAGCCACAAAGACAAAATGGCAAAGGAGGATACAAGCAATGAAATAAGCACCAATATTAGCCAACTAACATGAAAAAGTATGTAGGATTAGCAAAGTTTATATCATAAATTATAAGATAAAAAGGCATGAAACAGATAAAACGGTATTAAAATAGTACACTTTTCACATATTGGTACCCACAAAAAAATTAAGTAATGAATAGCCCCAAATATCTTTTTAGTGGGGTACATAATATCCATATAATATGTAGAACACAAATATTAACTATAGAAAGGTGAGAATAAACAAGTTTGTTAGACATCGAGATACATCAGAGGGTCTGGGGAGATGGCTCAGTAGAATAAGCGCTTCCCTGGCAAATGCAAGGGTCTGAGTTCAATCCCCAGTTCCACACACACACAAAAAAAAGATACATCAGAATTAATTTTATAATAGGCAAACTAGGCAAATAAGGAAGACACACAAATATAATAGATAAAGATACTTAAATTTTAAGCAGCAGAAATTGCAAACTATATTTTACTACATAATAAAATAAAATTATATATATATATATATATGAGAAAAAGAGAGAAACATAGATTAAAATCTCAAACAAAAAAAAGCATACAAGACACACACACACCCTGGATACACATCTAGTCACTCTTAAGTCATCAAAGGTATATTTCAAATATAAATAAAAACTTCCACTATTAAAAATAAATTTGTAAGTAACCACAATGGGAAAAAAAGATGAAAAAGATATGTATATTCTGTATTCTGCAAAAATTCATCTAAACAAAATTTGTGTATCACTTTTGGAGGCTCCTAGATGCTAGCTAGCATATTATTCTGCAAATTTAATGAAAAATTAATTTAATCTTACCTTTCTATACAGTTTATATGTTAGAAGTAACAACCAGTGATGAAGGTAAGGCATTTATAGAATGCAGTAGTGGGGCTGGGGAGATAGCTCAGTAGAATAAGTGCTTGCCTGGCAAGTGGAAGGGCCTGAGTTCAATCCCTGGGTTTTCAAAAAATATTAATCTAAATTATTTATCATGGATTTTTCCCTATATCACAGGATTTTGCAGTAGTGCATGGTATTGTATATTTATATGCGTAGTATTTATGGGGCTTTTTGTATTTATGGTTTTAATGATTTTTACCTAAAATACTTTTAAAATATATAAAATATATTTAAAATGTTAATTCCAACATATTAACACAACATTAAATTGAAAAGTTTACAGTATTTCTTTACCAGATGAATACAACCTGTACTGCGGAGTATTCATGTTGTTAAAATTCCATAGGTTTACAGTTTAGAAAATGGTTAAGAACATTAGAAGTGTTTCTAAAGGTGTGCAAGGGTCTGGCAGATGGCTCGGGCTCTAAGCATCTGTCTGGCAAGCACAAAGATCCAGGTTCCTCCCCAGTATTGGTGGCACACACCTGTAACCCCCGTGCTGGGAAGGCTGAGGCAGGAGAATATCTAGAGTCCAAGCTGCGTAAGGAGGCGCTGTAGCAAACACATAAATTTAAAGAAATAATAAAAATAAAAGTGTGTGAAATGTGGGAAGGGTTTATCAACCCTTAATATATATATATATAAATACTAAAATAAATACAGCTTTGCTGCTTTTCACTTATCGCGAGGGTGTCTGGAACGTAGCCTCTGTGGTGAGGGACCCCTGTAAGGATACATTAGAAAAAGAAAATCACCATTTTAAGATCTTTTAGTGAAATAATGGATTTTGGCAATGACCCTCAGTGGTTGCTTGAAAGCATTAGGTAAAAAGTTGAGCTAATTGTGAAGCAGTCTGACATCACCTGAAACCCCTGATCCATTCTGATACTGAGAAAGCATGACAACCAGACTTCCGTTCCTTCCAATGTGATGCAATTGAAAGCACACAGCTCCACATATGAGATATTTTGCCAAAAAAAAAAAAAAAAAAAAAAAAGTGAAGCTGAATTCAATCAAGATTTTGGACCTAACTAATGATTTACAGGAAACAGAGATGAGGAAACATATTAAATAAATCCATGAACATACTATAAACCAAATTCAGACTTTTGGGGAAATTCTACAGGGAAAATGATTAAATAAATGTCCTGAAAATGAAGGGTGAGGACTATTATAGATTTGTCAAGAACGTTTTCACCAAATGCACTGTGTAAATGAACAAATCATTTGTAAAAACATTTTAAATGTAATGATATGTGGTAACATAACAATATGAACGGCATTGGGTTTTTGTTTGAGTTTTGTTTTTGTTTTGTGGTACTGGGTATCAAACTTGGGAACTTGCACTCACCAGGCAGAAGCATATGCCACTGAGCTATATCGCCGGCCCATTAATGGTTTTTTTTTTTTTTTTTTTGTATTTCTTGAATTAGAGTCTACAGGGTCTCACTACATAGATTGGACACATAGCGATTCCCCCTTGTATTCAGCCTCCCAAAGAGCTGGGATTACAGGCATGGGCACCACCTTGTTCAGTTTCAATTGCCATCTCTGCGCACCCCCAGGGCACGGCCAGCACGGCACCCCAGGGATCAAACTCAGCCACTGAGTCTGGTATTGTTAATTATAACCTCAGACTTCCTGTTTAGAAAATGCAAGGAAAATCAACTGAAAAACTGTCAAAACAAATTAATGGACCTAATTACAAGATGAAATTATAACTTTCATGTAACTAGTATTTAGAAGTTAACAATTGTCAGGGCCAGTCAAATAGCTCAGCGGATTAAAGTGCCTGCAAGCAGGCACAGGGGCCAGGAGTTCGATCCCCGGGCTGCTGTGCCTGCCTGCCCCCGAGGTATGCTAAAACTGCAATGGAGACTGGGCGTGGTGATGCATGCCTGTAATCCCAGCTCTTGGGAGGCTGTAAACAGGTGGATCACTAGAAGTCCAACCTAGTAGTGAGACCCTGAATACCCTGTAGACCCTTCCCTAAAATACAAATAAATACAATTAAAAAAGAAGTTAACAATTGTCAATAGGTATTAAAAAAACCCACAACACTCAGAAATAACTTTATTAATATATAGAAGCAGTTGGAAGAAAGTTGAAGAATGCATGCCAATAGATAGAAATACACAAGTAAACATATTATAGTCTGCTCCAGTTACCTTAAAATCACTGAACATTAAGTTCAATTTTACTTATTTGACCATACACCTAGTTCCTTACTTCTTTATCCATCAACCAATGATAGGCAATTTGATTATTATTTTGGTACAAGTCTCTCCTAGGGAATCCCAAACTCAAATGCTTATTATAAGATGTTGAAGAATCGTCATTGGATTCTTCTGCCGTTAATGATTTAGGGTAGCTAGTGAATCTGTATTTAGGATTAGGAAGTCACTTCAGCCTCATCAGCACTCATGATGGGGGCTTTCAGCACCTCCTACGGTCTTCGCTTAGTAAACGCCATGAATGGGGCTCACTGCTATCACACCCACAGCAGCCCTGTGCGTATCAGGCTCCCACCACCAGCCTAGGGAATCCTTTTACCCCGACCATTGCAGTGGCTCCACACTGAGTATTTATATGATGATGTTATCCACTTATACTTTCATCCTAGCAAGAATTCTTTAATCATAACTTATTGTTCTCTGTGCATATTTATCTTACCATAAAATATATCATATCAAATCGATTAAATTTTCATGTGAGAAAGGATATATGGAATCTACCTCATGTATGTATCATTTCAGATGCAAAGGCATCTGGGGTGACGACACCAGTTCTTCCCCAGGGACATGAAAAACTGTTCACAGGGCCTTTTGCAAAAGAAAGCCCAGGACATGAGAGAAACGCTAGCAACAGATTTCTTAAAGCACAGACTAAAAGGAAGATACTGACCAAACTCATGAAGTGCTCTGTTCTAGACAGTAACTACACGAGCTAGAGCCCTGGGATAGAAACTTCTAACTAGAAGCAAGTTCTTTTTACCGTAGCTTTACATAAATACTGTTCTCTTTTTTATGTCATGATTTTCATGAAATTAGGCTGCAAACATTAAAGAAATAATAATAGACAAATGGGTGGAGAGGAAGAAGAGGGGTGAATTGAAAGGTGTTATGAGCATGCACTAATTCCCCACAATGAATGTAATCATTATGTACTGCAAATATATACTAATAACAATTTTTAAAAATTAACATCAAACTTTAGAATTATAATTTTACTTAATGTGATAGTTAATTGATTGTGTCAACTGGAGTAAGGAACACCCAACTAAATTGGATCAGCACAATTCTGGGTGTGGCTGAAGACAAATAACCAAACTTGGGTGTGACAACTCCCGATAGGCTATGGCCTGAATACAGTAAAAGGGAATTGAAGAAAGAAGGCTTGACTTGGCTTCTTTAGAGGAGCTCATCTTCATGTTCACCTCGGACATTCATCTCCTGGCTTCTAGCACCAACCCTTCAGCCTTCCCTTGCAGGTCCTTTGGCCTCCTCCTATGGACTTGCACAGGAGACCATAGTGAGCACGAGGCCTTAGACGTGATCCTTCAGCCCCCCAGTGCACAGACAGACCCTCTGCAGCCTTCCACAGCTGTCTCCGTGGGCAGGCATCATAAGCCAATCTTGCAAATACTTATATATTTGTGCAAGCCACATTAAATGTTTCTCTAGCAAGCACTGATTAATATACTTACCTTTAAAAATAAAGAAGTTGGGGGGGTCCTATCATAAGGAATGAAAACAGGCCTTTAACAGTATCAGCTATAGCATCTGATACATAATGAGTCCTGATAAATGTATTACATGAATCTCCTTAACTCCTTAATCAGACTTAAAATGACAGTAAAGAAAAGAAGTTACAATGTGTTACTCTGCTTCACAGTGCAGACTATTTGAGTCAGTATCTCTCCCATTTTACTATTTTTTAACACAATCTACCATGACAATTTCAATAGGAGATACGAATGTAGACATACAATATCTTATTTTGTGTCTTAATCATTGCCATTTGAACTTTTAATTAGACATCAGTTGGCAGGGACTAAGAATGGTCATGCCTGCCCACTGTTTAGGAATGTGCTACAGTATGAACAACTCTCTATAATACTGTGAAGAACATTTATTTCATACTATATAAATTTCCAATTCTGAGTAAGAATAAAAAGTGTTGCAGCAGTCCAGCCACCTGGCAGATTTTTAGGTTGACCAAGGCTTATGTGCTCACAGGTGGGGTTTTTCAGAGGCGGCTGGATCTAGATTATGTGAATGTGGATTAAAGGCATAATAAATGGATTAGTCTACTGGTTGGTTTAGCACTGCTTTGGGGAGTGGGAAGCCCCACCCTGGGCATGGGTGGCACCAATCAATACCCTGTAGACTGAATGGAATAAAAAGGAAAAATGGAAGAGCAGCTGCCACTGCCACTTGAAGTCCTGCAGTCCAACAAATCCCTGAAGTAAACTTGGGTGATCGGTTACTCTGTGATAACAAAAAAGCTCAGATAAAATACAAAAATCTTTTATAAAAGGAAGAAGAGAGCTATAAAAGCAACAAAGATGAAAAGAACCAAGTTCTGATCTCAGCTAAGGATTTTTCGGATGCACTTTCCTGAAGAAGCTTGAGGCTAAGCATCTTGGACCGGCCTGGGACTAGGGACATAGCTGAGGCTCAGTGTGCTGGCAGAGGTTCTGGAGACCTCAGACGGCTGGAGTGACAAATTTGGAGGCAGAGGAAAACCAAATACATGGCTTGTTTATCCTTCAACATATTTGTCAAATTATGCAGGGTGGGAGACTGAACATCTAAGCAGAAAACTTCTCAAAAGCAAGCACAAATTCATGCAGACTCAATACAGTGATGAAAGGCAAAGACCTACCATGGAAAAAGCCCTTGAACACTGGAGGCCGGAGCTGAAAGGTTGGGAGGGAGTGAGGATGATCTGAGCCATGTTTTCTGAGAAAGTCATATCCAATTCTGGACACAACGAAGAGCTGAGAACGCAGACCCAGCCCTTGGCAGAAGGCAACTCTTGGGGCAGGGGACAGATCAGGGAAACTGGCACAGGTTTGATGGTTGAATGGAACATTGAAAAAAAAAAAAAAAACAGAGTGATGTTTCAAACACAGAGTTTGTTTTTCTATCATGCCTGAGTTCTAAAGATTTTCAGGAGCAACTGGATAAAATCTTAACCTGTGAAGAGATGAACACATCCTGTGATCTGTTAAGCCCAAAATGAACTCATTAGGCTTTTAGCTCTAGGCCCAAAGGAAGATGACCCTGGAATCGAGGCGATGAAGACGACCTGGGTCTTAGGAAGATAATAATTCAACTTCAAATTAGCTGACTATATTAGTTTGCCAGAGCTGTTGTAACAAAATAGTATAGAAGAAGTGGTTTATTTATTTATTTTTGGCAGGGGAGGGCACTGGGAATTGAACTTAGGACCTTCTACTTGGCAGGCAAACAACTCAGCAGCTCTGCTGCCATGCTATATCCTTGGTGATGAAGTGGTTTAAACAATAGAATTGCTTTTCCAGTTCTGGAGACCATAAGTCCAAGATCACATCAGTCAGGGTTTGGTCTCTCCTGAAGTCTTCCTCCTTTTCTTAGAAACAGGTGTCTTTTTTTCAGCACCCTCATGCAGGCTTTTCTGTGGGCTCTTCCTATATTTCCCTAGTAGCTTTCCCGTTTCTTATACAGATTCAAATCACATTGGATTGTGGCATATCCTGAAGGCCCTAATGGTCTCTTTTTAACTTAAGGAGACTTACATCTTTAAATGCTTTACTTCCAAATATAGTCGCACTCTGAGATATCCAAGGTTAGGGCTTCCTCATGTAAATGTGGGAGTGACCCAGCTCAGTCCATAATATTGGAATAAGGTGACCAGTCTCTCCTCACACAAGCTACTCAACAGAAAAAAGGAAGACTTGTTCTTGTGAAAGGAATACCATTCTCTAAAAAGACACATATCTGGAGCTTCTATGATCTTTCGATGAAAGAGACAGTGGAATATAAACCTTTGAGTGAATCAGAAGTGGAATCAAAAGAGAGAAAAATGAATACAAAACAGATGGGCCACATAGAAATAAAACTAGTAAGACAATAGATATAAATCTAACTACACTGAATATTTCACTAACTATAAATGGGCTAAATATTCTAATTCAAACATGAGGATTATCAAACTGAAAAACTAAGCAAAAGAAGAATCAGAAAACTCAAACCGACCATCGAAAGCTGTCTGTGGCTTATGAAAGAAAAATCTAAAATATAAATCCACAGAAAAAAGTAAAAAGATAAAGTTACATCATGCAAACACTAAAGAAAAGATAATTGACTATATTATCAGGTAACAGATTTTAAGTAAAAGGCATTATTAAAGAGTGTTTAAAAACTTTGATAATGATAAGGGAGGAATCAGTCCACCCCACTCAATCCAACAAAGCATTATCATTCTAAATCTGTATGTACAAAATATGGATCCAAATATACACAGGAGCAGCTGATAGAATTAAAATAAGGAAGAAAATTTTAAAAATATAGTGGGATTTTCTAAATAATTTTAAAATTTAGAAATTCGCTGTCACTTGGGGAGGTGCTGAAGTTGCTCTTCCACCTTAGACTCTCCCCATCCATGCAGACCTAGATACAAGTCTGGATTTGGTTCCCACGGGAAGGGAAGAAAGTGAACCTGAGAAACCTCCACCCAAGCGGCGCAAGCTGCAGTGACTGCTGAGGACGCAGGCTGCAGCAGCCAAGCTGAGACGGCCTGTTGTCCCCTAGTCTAGCAGAGGCACAAGAGAATGGGGAAGCCCCGCACGATGCAGGTTTGCAGAGACTCCTGAAAGCTGAGAGTGGAGAAGAAATACTAAGAAAGCTCTCTGGCATACCCAAACCCCAGTGTAAAGAAGGCATGTATCAGAAAGGGTGAAATTTGTTGGCTCTGCAGGGAAAAGTCACAGCACTGAAACCAAAGCAAGTTTAGCTGTTGATTACATTAACTCCTCCATAGCAGTAGCCTGACAGGCTGTGCACCCAATTTCAGGCACAGATATTATATGCGTGTCCTCTAATATTCTATCCATAAAGTATACAATTTTTTTAAAATGATAAAATGTACAACAAAGAAAATTAAGAACAGGCTATTGTCCAGAGAAAGCAATAAAATCAGAGATGACCCAGATGTTGTTTTATCAGACAGGGACATAAAAATAACTAAAATTAATATGTTAAAAGAACTAGTAAAAATGTATACAATATGCACACAAATAGAAATTTAAGCAAACTAAAGGAAACTGTAGAAAGTTAAATAGAAATGTTAAAAGTAAAACACATATCAGAAATAAACAGGCCATGTCATGACATGCCGGTTGCGGCCATGCTGTCTCTCAAGTAGATGTTTGTTTAAACAGGGAGGGGTGGTGAATGAAGGCAGGAGACAGGAAAAGGGATGTTGTGGGACTGTCTTGCTACAATGCTGTATATGGTGAGATTTGTAAACTTCTGTGTAAAAATATGTAATTGTTTATTCCTATTTTTTAAAATATATTTTTATTTTTTAAATTTTTTTCTTCATATACTGTAGGGACTTAAAGTTTAACATATCAATACTTGATGAAAAATACCTGTTCCATGTTATGCCTAAGATGTTTGATACTCAGACAGATAGTGAGGTTAAGCTCAACAGCCTAGGTTGTATGGTAATAACACTAAGCTTCTCTTCTGGAGGGTTTAGAACCTAAGTTTGCAGACTAAAAATTAGAGGAAAAAGAGGGCTGTAAGAACAGCCAACATTTTGACCCTAGCCTTTCAAGGTCAGTGAAGACTCGGGATATAGGAGAACCTGTACTATAATATCATGTAACTCAGTTGTGTCCCAAATTTTCTGATCAAGGAAATCATGGGGCCACAGAGCAACGTGATCGACGATGTAGAGTGTGCCTAAGGAGAGTCACATGGAGAGAAAACATTCTCTCAGGCTTTCACAGAGAGCACATTGGTCAAGCAATGGCCGTGACTCATCCACATGGCTGACACCAACAAAGGATCTACAAACTGCGGTACAGGGTTTCAGGATAAGTCTGGAGGGGATTTGACTGACCTTGTCAGATATAAAAACTACATTTCTTGTTATATAGGTCTTGCTTTATCTTGATCTTAACCATCCAGCAGAAAAGTATAAAAACAAAGTATAAAAAGTAAAGCCATATTAATATGCTAAGCTGTAAAAGGCTCAAGTCAACAACTTCTGACATTGCCAGTCTTATGGAAAACTCATTACTATTATGGACTACTGGACTATTTTGGAATATTTTGCTGAATTCACACAGCTGTAATATTTAAATGACAAAACTAAACAAAAATGGGGATACAAATGAATGACCATTTTGTATCTGTATATTCAAAATAGTTAGGATAGATATACAGCTACATTCTCTTAATTCAATGAATAGAAAGATTTGTTCTAATAGTGTTTGTAAACAGGATATTATGTCTGCATCTTGTACAATGAATAACCACTAAGACAACAATATGCAGTGTATTAATTATTGAAACTGTCCTACTAACTGGATTTGAAACTATCTCATTGCTCTTTGTTTCTCAATAAAAATATAGAAAAATAAAATTAAAAAAAGAAAGAAACAGGCCAGGATTCAATCCCTGGTGTGCTGTGCTGGTCTCACCCCTGGGGTGCACTGAGATGCAACTGAGACTGGGCATGATGGCGCATACCTGTAATCCCAGTCTTGGGAGGTTGAAAACAGGAAAATCACTATGAGTCCAATCTACTTAGTGAGATCCAGTACACATAGACCCTGCCCCAAATGCAGAAAAAAAATAAATAAATAAACAAGCTTTCAATGGTTTTATCAATATAGATACAGCTGATATCAGCTGAAGACAAGTCAACAGAAATTATCCAGACTGAAACATAAAAGGAGGGAGAAGGAGAAGAGGGGGAGAGGAAGGGAGGAGAGAGAAGAAAAGAAAGAGAAAGCAGAGTACTTAGGAACCATGGGATAATATAAAAATAGAGAAAGGAGGGGCAAGCTGGCAGAGTGGTACACAGCAGAGAAAGAACCTCTCTCTCTGAGCATTGCCATCCAGAGGCATAGAACAATGTGAGGAGGACAAGGAGGAGGGAATTGAGTCCCCGAGCCTCAGGAAGGAACTGAGGCAAGAAGAGAGAGTGAAGAGAGAAATGAAGAAAGAGGTGCTCCATGGTGCCTTCCCCCTGAGACAGGAGACGCTGCTCCAGAGTAGCAATTCAGACTCATGAACACATGGCGAGGGCTTGTGCCAGTGGCCTCCATGGAGAGATGCAGCAGGGGCGGGGAGCCGCAGACGAGAAGGATTGCGCTAGCAGCTGGTGAGGGCTGAGGGCTCAAGCAGTTGGTGGAGAACCATTTTGGAAGGGGCTGGCTGAGCTCAGCTGGCCTTATCTAGCCGCCTCAAGCTGGACTCAGGCCCAGAGAAGGTGCACTGAAGGCTGCACTGAAGAGTGCAGTCTCACTGAGATTGTTCATTCCCTCTGCTTTCAAAGGACTTTTTGGGATAAATCCACATAGATCAGGATGCTGACTCCACATGTTATTTACCAGTGACAAACCTGGAAGTATCTCTCTCTCTCTCTCTCTCTCTCTCTCTCTCTCTCTCTCTCTCCCGCCTCCT
>NW_004524685.1:3418610-3421860 GCF_000260255.1 Octodon degus | reverse complement strand
CTCTCTCTCTCTCTCTCTCTCTCTCTCTCTCTCTCTCTCTCTCTCTCTCTCTTAGTTTTTTCTTTTCTTTTCTGGGTTTTTTTCCCCTCCAATTTAAGGGTATATAGGATGGTCAGGGTCTCACCACTAGATCAGACTCGTAGTGACCTGCCTGTTTATAGCCTCCCAAGTGCTGGGAATACAGGCGCATCTCAATTGCTGTCTCAACGTGCCCTGGGGGCGGGGCTGGCACAGCAGGTCTGGGATAGAACCCCCAGCCCCTGAGCCTGCTTGCAGGTGCTTTAATCCACTGAGCTATTTGGCTGGCCCTCTCATTCACTGTTTGAACTTGTATTTATAGAGTGTGAATGAATATGGTGTCTAGCTTCTTTGTAGCTGTGATCCTGTTCTGTCCTTCTTTGGGCTCTTCCTTCTCTCTTTCCCTCCAGTCTTCTGCACTAGTTTCCAAAAGTTAGTGTGATCCCTCCTTATCCTGCAGCCTTACTTCTAATCTCTCCTTCTTCCACTTCCTTATTTTCTCCTTAACCCATTTTAAATTTTAACTCCTGAGGGCAAAATTAACATATTAAAGACTTGTATACTGCATGCAATTTTTCAGTTTGCTTTAAATTTTGATATGTAGCCACTAATCTAGTTTATATGCTTAAAGGTGGCACATCAATGGTTATTTCTGTAATTTACATTATTGTCACTGGTCCCACTATAGCCAAAAGTGACTTTACGGTTCTACACAGCTGTCCTTCCTGGTATTCCACAACTGGGACTGACTAAAAGTCACAGAAAATAGTATAGCACAGTGTTAAAGAACCAGGGACTAGGTCAGACAGGCAGTAATTTCTCAACCCCTATAAATTGAAGACGTAGGATCTTATAAGAGATTCAAAAGCCAAAAACCAGCTATACCTGGAAGACAGATAACTAGGAGAAGTCACCATTTCCTAAGGGTTTTAAATACTAATAATAAAGCAACCTGCTCTAGGCAATTTAGACACATCACCCCAGGAATTAAACCAAAAGAAAAGAGCACAAAGAAAGAAAAGAAAATGAGAAGATACTCAAACAAGATGAAACCCAGACATCCAGCCCACCCAGGGTAAACCAATGGGGCAGTGAGGTGGGACAAGCTGAAAACCCCCTACCAAGCCTAGCTGTAAGTAGTAACAACAAATCACTGAATGAGACTCTAGAAAAAAATCAAAGCAGAAAGAATTTCTCAGATAACTGCAGAGATGGTGTCCACAATGAAAACCATGCTTGGTGATTCTAGAACAGATGCACACAAAAAATAAGAGGAGCTTAAGAAAACTATGAAAGCCATGACTGCTCAGCATAGAAAACAAATGGAATCCATAATGTAGATTCAAGCAAATATCCAGGAGAATAAAAATTCCACTGAAAGTATTTGCAGCAGATTAAGCCAATGTGCAAACAGGATCTAAGATAGAGAAAACAGGGTTGCAGTTAGCAATCATGAAATGTTTCTTAAAAATTGTAAGCAACCATGAGACATCAATACAACAGCTGCTAGGCAATGCAAGGAGTATTTCTTTCCTTTTTTTTTTTTTTCTTTTTCTTAAAAAATGTATTTAGTGCTGGGTCTATAGGGTCTCACTACACAAGATGAGACTTGCAATGATCCTCCTGTTTTCAGCATCCCAAGTGCTGGGATTACAGGCACATGCCACCATGCCCAGTCTTAGCTGCAATCTCAGCACATCCCAGGGGCAGGGCTGACATGGCACACCAGGGCTTGAACCCCAGTCCCTGTGCTTTAGTCTGCTGAGCTATCTGGCTGGGCCTGCAAATTCAATAATTTAAGATTGAATTGGCATCAATGAAAAACCAAGAGAGAATACAAATATTAAAACAACAACTTCACAGATGTCTGGCAGGAAACTTCCCCAGCTTAAAAAAATTAATAATTTTTTCTTTACATTTGAGGCATATAGAACTCAAATTAACCAAGATCAAAAAAAAAAATCTACAGCTAGGCATATCATAGACAAGATTTCAAAACTTTAACACAAGAATAGAATATTAAAAGCTGTTCCTCTTGGTTCTGGAAAGCCATCTTTGTGGCTGGACTTAGAGTCCCTTGACTCCCCAATGATTGAAAATATAATTTAGTGTCTTTATTTTTGCCGTGGGTAGCATTGTAAGTGGTAGATTGGAATCAACTTGATGGGATTCCAATAACGTAACTTTGGGATTACAAATATTGGCTTCTTGGACCGAGACGAGGTCCAGGACGTGTCTCCTACAATTGGCACTCAACGTGGCCGGAACGCGCAACCTTCTCAACACAAGGACCACTTACCAGAATCACGTGCAGGCGACCCACTGGACCTTGTGTGACCAATTTAAAGGGGCACCCGCAGGATGTAGACCAGAAAGAGCACGAGGAAGAACCACACAGGTACAAATTATTACAAGGGTTTAAAAAAGTGAGAAATTTACAGAAAACTTTTGCAAAAGATGACCTCTGAGGTCTGGTCAAGTGTGGATGACATTTGGACTTCAAAGGCAAACAAAGTCTTTGTCCGTCCATCTCTGTTGCATCTTGCTAACTCTCTGGCTCATGTGACTCATGTCATCATTGGTAGCAGAAGCCCCTGGAGACTTTCAGCCTTCCCTCAAAGTTGTAAAAGCAGAACTTCATGTGACACTGTACTGAACTGGGCTAGTTCAAGAAAAATCAAAAGAAAACATATAATAAAGAGATATATAAGAGAGCGCAGGCCCGGCAAGTGAGTGAGACGACCCAGGCCACGGGATCCTGAACAGACCCAGAGCGCAGGCCTGGCATGAGTGAGAGGACCCAGGCCGCGGGATCCTGAACAGACCCAGAGCGCAGGCCTGG
This sequence comes from Octodon degus, assembly GCF_000260255.1. Taxonomy (NCBI): domain Eukaryota; kingdom Metazoa; phylum Chordata; class Mammalia; order Rodentia; family Octodontidae; genus Octodon; species Octodon degus. The sequence goes on along the minus strand of NW_004524685.1, from coordinate 3,419,000 downwards.
CATGAGTGAGACGACCCAGGGCGCGGGATCCTGAACAGGCCCAGAGCGTAGGCCCAGTGAGTGAGTGAGATGACCAGGCCGTGGGATCCTGAACAGTCCCAGAGCGCAGGCCCAGCAAGTGAGTGAGATGACCCAGGCCGCGGGATCCTGAGCAGACCCAGAGCGCAGGCCCGGCAAGGGAGTGAAACGACCACTGGAGCACAGGCCTGGCGAGTGAGTGAGACCACTGAGGGCCGCAGAATTGTGAACAGACCCAGAGCGCAGGCCTGGCAAGTGAGTGAGATGACCCAGGCTGCGGGATCCTCATTTGACCCAGGCTGCATGCAGGCCCAGCACAGAACCCTTCAGCAGAACTCCCTGCAAAGAGGCTAGAGGCAAGACCCACCCAGC
>NW_004524685.1:3386013-3416795 GCF_000260255.1 Octodon degus | reverse complement strand
AATATGAGAAACTACTTTGGCAATAACAATACACAATGTACTAACCATTGTTACTCTCCTAAAATCTTGTTTTGAGATTTTGTACCACTGTTTTTATTTTTTTTTTCTTTCTTTAAAATAAAAATAAGTGATGTCAATTAAAAAAATATATATATAAGAAAAAAATCAATTAGCTAAACAAAAGAAGGGAGGCATAGAAGGTCAGAGTTCTCCTCAGACGCATTTCAATTTTGCTACCTATGTTTTAAACTTTCTAAATCCTGCTCCTGATTCTGAATTGCCACCAGCCATGCTACACTGGGAACAAGAATCTAACCATTCTCGGAGGTCTTTACCCGCTGTAGCATGGAGGGACCCCCAAACAGGTGCGCGGAATGGTCCGGCATCACTCTTAAATTGGGGCAGAGGATACGCATGTATTGTTACAGGAGATGGAGAAACATTATGGATTCCATCCCGATGTGTGCACCCATGGACTGGTCAGCTCCATGACAAATCAATGTCACTCAGAAGCACTGAGACTTCAGCCCCCAGTTGAAGACTTCCAGCATCTACAATGGAAGAGGCCTCGCCACCGCCCACTGGGGTAGCTCCATGGTCAATATCCAACTCACGGGGGCAACACGTCAGACCCTCTACCCAGACCTCAAACAATGGATGTAACAGAGCATCATCCCCTGTCATGGGAAGGCCTGCAGCAGACCATTTGTGAGGTGCAACACCCTGTTGACTGCCAGGGTTTGATTCAATCACCTGAAAATCTTTTCATCTCTATGCTTGCTCTCCTAGCAGCTACAGTATGTATTCCCCTGGTTCAGGGAGAAGAGTATTGGGCCTATATATCTAATCCACCCTTACTTAGACAACTTACTTGGATGGACAGGCCCCCAGAAGTTTTCCATTCTATAGGGAGCAATATCCCCTCATCTACTATTCTGCCAAGCCCACAAATTTTAGTGCATCTACAAGAACAGACTAGGCTTAATGTCACATCTCATTTTATATTTCCACCCTTATGTGTAGCCCATCTACAAAAAGATTCTAGCCTTTGTATGACAGTTTCTGATCAAACATGGAAAGTGCAATTGTCTAAAGGACGATTTGCCCTGTTAACCTGAAGTTCTATTACCAAAGAGGGCAACATGGTTAAGAAACTTTAAACCTAACATTCCTATCTGTATTCCAGAAACTCATGCCCCTCACTTTGAGGAAGGTGACTTGGGTCCGTGGCAGACTTGCAGAGATCCTTACCATGGATGGGCTACAAACAAATTTAATTATTCCTTTATAGACTGCTCCCCTACAGGTTTCCTTCTAGGGAAAGATCGAGATTGGCACAAGATTTCTTTTACAGACTCCTCCAACTATATCATGAACTCAGAGGCCTTGTCCAATGTTAAATAGAAAAACAGATTACTCTTACAGATAAGTTCAGGTGCTACAAAAGACAGCTTTTGCTCCAGACAACTCATTTGATACTTTAGTAAAAACTGTTTAAGTTTCCTATAATTGGAACTGGGAGAAAACCAAGGGGAGAAAACAAAGAGATTAAAAGTGGCTGCTATTTTTGCAGCCTCAAAACAGACCCTAAGTCTGATTCTCTTGGCTCCAACAAGAGCTCAAGGACAATGAGGTTCATCTACTACTGCTGTCAGAAGCCAGGCCAGCATAAGAGGGACTGCCTTAAGAGGCCCACAAGCCATGCCCTGACTGCCACAGTAGCCACTGGAAGTGAGACTGCACTCTGAGGTGGAGGCCCCAGAGCTCAGACTCAGCTCAAATGGTCCAGTAGAACTGAAGGGCCCTGGGCCTACCTCCTCCCTCTGGCCAGACTGTTGCCTCTACCTGCCATCTCCATGGAGGAGCCCTGAGTAATCATGACTATAGGAGGGGAAAGAAACCCAGCCTATTGCTGGAAATTGGCACAGGTCTCTTTGTTTTTCGACCCTGACTTTCCTTCCAGTCATTGTACAACAGAAACAGACTTTGAAAGACATCTTGCCTTAGCTATAATTGAGATACTACAATGTGTTCAGGTTGCATACTAAACAATGATGCTTAGACTGATTTTTACAAACGTAATAGTATTGTTGTTATTTTATGATAAGTATATGAGTTAACCTGGTTAATTTCTGATGTAATGCAGATATTTCATGTTGATGGTGAATACATGTGTGACCTCTCTTAAGTAAAGCTAGAGGGGCTTATAGCAAACTTGCAGACTCCATGAATAAAGAGGTCTAAGAACTAGTGAGTTATGATTGCTAGGTCTCAAAAAAAAAAAAAAGGAAAAAGGCTTATAAATGTACCTGTTGGCTCGAATGTTCATGCTTTGCTTATATGTGCCCTAATTTATTTCTTAGAAGATACAAAAACTCAGGTAATCATATAGGTAAAACCTATAGTGAATATGTTAGGTTAAGATTCCTTTAACTGGGATCCACCAAATTTTGTCTCTGCTAATGGACCTGCAAAAGGTTCTAACTTGTCTTTTTCATAATTATCCTGTTGTGATTATTTAATCCATGCATACTTAATTGTTTCTTTGGCATTGTCTCCTCGACTCAAAGCTATATGTTCTCCCAAGAGAAAATGCCTGTCATCTTTTGGGCCTTTAGATAGAACCTCTGAAGAATATATCTGACTGCCAGTCAACAACTACGACTCCTTTCAGCTTGAAGAAGCCAGAGCGGTCATCGCCTACAATCCCTTTATGGCAGTTCAGGTTACTTCTTCAGAGGGGGGAATGTTGTAGGTAGCCAAGTTAGATAGAAATGTTATAGGCAGTCAGATAGGGCCAGGCCCTTGAGGAGACAGGACGGAAGACAAGGTGACCTTACAACTTTTGGAAGAGACAGACATTCCTATGTTGGCCCATACTATTAATCCTTTTCATTATTGATAGGGAAGGTAGAATGGGACTCAGCCCAACAACAGCTAAGGGCTATGCAGCCAGAACTGACACTGCTCCAGCTGCTTCAAAGCAAAGAAGGGGGAACTGTGGAGGATCACCTGAGCAGCTCTCCTTGAAAGAAGAGTGACTGTCTCCATTTTGACTGAGCCTGACTCTATTTCCTATGTACAAAGCTGGATAGGACTTCTGTTTATCAATTGGCCTTAGGTAAATGTAGGCCACTCACGTAGCTCAGCTCACAATGATCACCTATTTCCCACAATTCTCAGTCAATCCTCCTCAAGTCACTCCCCCACTGAATAAAAACAGGGTGAGGCCCTGAGTCACTCTCTTGGTTCCGGAAAGCCATCTTCGTGGCTGGACTTAGAGCCCTTTGACTCCCCGATGATTGAAAATATAATTTAGTGTCTTTATTTTCCCCGTGGGTATCATTGTAAGTGGTAGACTGGAATGCACTTGATGGGATTCCAATAACGTAACTTTGGGATTATAAATATTGGCCTCTTGGACTGAGATGAGGTCCAGGAAGTGTCTCCTACACATTGATACAATGAAGTTTTCTGTTTTCACTTGGGAATTAGTTTCCCAAGAAGTTATGAATATGTCCTCCAAGTTTTATCTCTGCACACTAATGTAGTCACTTTCATAAGTCACAAGGGGGAGAAAATGTAATTTGATAACAACTAAATCTTGAGTAATCATGCTGTATGAATCAGTACATAGACACTAATGAACAGAAAAATCAAGTTAGCTGTCTACATGCTGAACAAAACCTTGTTTTATTAAAATGTAAATAAAAATTTATTAAAAATTTATTTTTATTAAAATAACACTCAATGGATCTCAACATGATATAGAATGAAAATGCCAACTCTAGCTTATTTTTTCCAAAAGTAACAGACATGTTCAGCGCAATGATCTATGGTATTTAACTTTAATAGTAATAAAGCATTATGGGAAGCAGGAAAAAAAAATAAAAGCTGTTGAGAAAAGAAACAAATCATCTGTAACTGAAAGCCCATCAGAGTCACAGCTGATTTGTCGGCACAAACACTCAAGTCAAGGAGAGTTTGGAGTGAAGTATTTCAAATTCTAATGGAAAACAAACTTCAACCCAGACTGATGTACCTACAAAACTATCAGAACTGATGAATCAAGACACTTCCATAACAATGAACAGGTGAGGAAATCCATGATCACCAAACCAGCGTTCCCAAATGTTCTGAAGGATACTCTAGAAAGAGATAACAAGGACTACAACCACATAAACCCCAATAGAAGGAATCCACCAGGGAAGGTAAACAATTAAACAGAGAGGGGAAAAAAGGGGAGCCAAAAAACAGGAAAATACACAATAAGGATAAGTCAATACATATCAGTTATAACCATCAACACGAATGGCTTCCATTCACCAATCAAATGACATGAAGTGTAAGAATGGATCAAGAAGCATGATCCAACAATATTCAAGAAACATATTGCATTCAAAAACAAACTCATAGACAAAAGTTAAAAGTTGGAAAATAATATTCAATGTGACAGGACCCAGAAAAAGAAGCAAGGGTGACTATTATATCTATAGATAAAGTGAATTTCAAGCCAAGACTGGGAAAGAGAGATAAAGGAGGTCACTACATCCTTGTAAAGAAAATAATCCAAGAAGATGTGGCAACAATCATAAACACAAATATACAACAAATACCAGTGCACCCAGCTACACAAAACAAATACTAATGGGCATGAAAAATCAAATAAGCACTAATACAACTATACTAAAGGATTTCAATACCCCACTGTTACAAAGAGACAGATCAACTAGACAAAAAAAAAAAAAAGAAATAATAGAACTGAACTAAACTTTTGAACAAATTGACTTAGTAGATGTCTACAGATTGTTCCATCCCACAACATAAGAATACACATTCTTCTTAGCTGTACATGGGACATTCTCCAAAATAGACCAAAGACTATCCCATAGAAATTGCCTAAGAGAATACAAAGGACCTGAAATTATTCCACATATATTATCAGAACATAGTACAATAAAATTGGGTAAAATCAATGGCAAAAAACCCCATAAGAGCTTCATAAACACAATGAAATTAAATAGAATCCTCCTAAACAACCAATGGGGGTCACAGATGAAATTAATGAAGAAATTATACAGTATCTACAATAAAGTGGAATGACAATAAAACATACTGGAACAAATGAGAAAGAATGAAAGCTGACCTAAGAGGTAAATTTATAGCAGTGAATACCTATGTCAGGAAAATACAGCAGGTACCAATAAACAACTTAATGTTGAACCTCAAGCTTCTAGGGAAAAAAAAAAGCAGACTAAGTGAAAAGCTCATATGAGGGAAGAAATTCCAAAGTTCCGAACAGAAATTAATGTTAGAGACTAAAAAATATAATCAATGAATTGAAGAGTTGGTTCTTTGAAAGAAAATCAACAAACTATAATCCAATTTATCCAAAAAAAGGAAAGACTCCAAAATCCACGCAATTAGGAAAGAAAAGGGTGAAGTCACATGGACCCTGCAGAAAACCAGATTATCTATACCTACTTTGAAAACTTGCATTCTAATAGGATGGAAAGTGCAGAATGGACAGATTCCTAGATACATATGAATTACCAAAGTTGACTCAAGAAAACATAAAAATCCCAAATAAACCAATATAAATCAATGAAAGCAAAGATGCAATTAAAAACCTACCAACAAAGAAAAGTCCAGTCCCTGACTATTTGCTGCTGAATTCTACAAGAAATTTAAAGACCAAATACCACCACTTCTCAAACTCATTAATAAAATGGGAAGAGAAGCAGAACTCCAAATTCATTCCTGGAAGCAAGCATGACCCTGATACCAAAACTGGAGAAGGACCCAACTAAAAAAGAGAACTATAGGCCTGTCTCTTTCATGAACACAGATGCAAAAATCCTTAATAAGACACTACCAAACAGAATGCAGCAAAACATTCTACAGTACAGTATGACCAAGTAGGATTCATCCCAGGGATGCAAGGATGGTTCAACATATGCAAACCAATAAATGTAATACAGCATATTACCAGAGCCAAGGACAAAAATCGTATGATCACCTCAATAGATGCAAACCAAAACTAAAGTGAAAATAGTAAATGATGAAAGAACCAAAAAGAAAAAAAGAAGTTATATATACAGAGGGATATACAGAGGGAAAACAATGAATTTACATCATACTTCTTGTCTGAGTCTATAAAATTGTGAAGAAAAGAGTAATTTAAAGTATAGGGGAAAAAATTCTTTCAGTCCAGAATTCCTAGGTAGATGAAAATATGTGAAAAATAAATACCAGATTCCAGTCAGCTCCAGGCCCGGTGTGTGAGTGGGAATGCCCGGAGCTCTCCGGATCCTCACTCCTGCCAGTACCCAGGCCCAGCCTGTGAGTAGGACTGCCTTGGGCCCGCCAGATCCTCATGCCAGCCAGCGCTGAGGCCCAACATATGAGTGGGGCCATCCGGGGTCCACCAGATCCACATTCCAGCCAGCACCCAGGCCAGGCATGTGTGTGGAACTTCCTCCATCAGACAGGCCCAGTGTGGAACCCTGCAGAAGAACTCCCTGCAGGGAGGCTAGAGGCAAGACCCCCTCAGCTAATCCAAGAGCAGAATATCCTGCCAGAGTAGAAAAGTGGGCTCAATTCAAAGAGCTGCAGCAGGAAGAAGTGGAGCACAGCACCCAGACCCAAGCCACACCCACCTGGATGAGTTTTAACTTGGTAGATCCGAACCTGGTGATAAGTTAATAACTCCAAGTTCTACACCAAAGGTCAGAAGACAGTGCTATACAAAATGACAGAGAAAGAGCAAAACACATGTGCTATACAAAATGACAAAGAGAAAGAGCAAAACACATTCTCAGGCCCTAAGCCCACCTAGAACAAATGCAGAAGACAACAGCATAGAAGAAATTGGAAATCACACACATGAAATCTCTGAAATAACAACATCTGAAGTAAAGAAACAACTGTAGAAAGGTGGAGAGGAAATCAGATCAGATATAATTTATGAAGTAAAAAATGATAGCTATAATGAAAGATTAAGTGCTTCTAAGAAAGAAAATAGAAGTATTAAAAAATAGAGGAGAAGGTCCAATGCTATTATGGGCTTCTGTACTCTTTTAGAATATTTTGCTGAGTTTACACACCTATAATATTCAACAACGGAACTTAAAAAAAAATTGGGGTATAACTATGAATGTCCATTTTGTATCTGTGTATTCAAAGTGGTTGGGATAGATATATAGTTGCATTCTCTTAATGAATAGAATGATTTTTTCTAATGGTGTTTGTAAGTAGGATCACAAGTCTGCATCTTGTACAGCAATTAACCACTAAGAAGAATATATGCAGTGTATTATTTGTTGAAACTGTACTTTCGATTTGATTTGAAACTGTCTCATTGCTACATGTTTATCAATAAAACTTTGAAAAGGAAAAAAAAAAAAAGAAATAAAGCCATGCTGTTAAGTTGAAAAAAAAAATAGAGGAGAATAGAAGAATGATGGAATCCCTGAATAAACAATATAGAAAAGAAACAGAATGCATTAAGCAGATTCAAAGAGATATATAGGAAATTAAAACTTCAATCACAAGCTGGCAAAACCATTTGAATGGAAGTGAAAATAGACTTTCAGACCTTGAAGACACCATTACATCTAGTGAAAAGGGAAGAAAAGATCTTTTAGGATTTTTTTTTTTTTTTTTTGGCTGGCTCGGGCTGTCTTAAGGGCAGGTCTGGTAAGGCAGATGGAGATGAGGATCGAACTGGCCCTCTGCACCTGACTGGGTTTTCCAGAGTAGGTGCTTAAACTGAGCTAACCTGCAAGCCCCCAGAAAAAAATTTCTTAAAAACAGTTAGGATGCAGGAAAAAATAATTCAGTATCTGCAAGACAATACAAAGATGAACAACATAAGACTAAGAGGCATCAATGTGAAAGGAGTCAATACAAATGATATAAAAAGAATATAGACAGAAAACTTCCCAAATACAGGGAAACCATCTGACATACAGATAACTGATGCACATAGAACTCCAAATAACACCAACCCAATTAAAACCACACACAGACACATAATAATCAAGATCTGAGAAATTCAGCACAGGAACAGTATACTAAAAGCCACTAGAGAAAAGAAACAGATCACATTTAAAGGAAAACCCATCAGTATAACAGCAGATTTCTCTTCACAAATCATCAAGTCAATAAGAACATGGAGCAAAGTACTACAAGTTTTGTAAGAAAACAAATTCCAACCCAGACTGATATACCCTGAAAAACTCTCTTTCAAGTGTAATGGAGAAGTGAAATACTTCCATGACAAACAACTACTAAAGACTTTCATGTTGACAAAGCCAACCCTACACAAGACTACTAAAAGATATTCTAGAGAGGGATCAAAATGACCACAACTCAATGAATGAGAATGGAAAGAACTCACCAAATAGGGCACTTAAACATAGGAGAAAAAGAGGTATACAACAGCAGGTAAACAACATGTCAAACATAAGTCAGTATATTTCAATTATAACCAACAATGTAAATTCAGCAATTAAAAGAAATAGACTGGCACAGTGGATCAGGAAGCAAAATCCAACAATATGCTGTACAAGACTTCATTTATCAATTGACTTGCTTATCTTCAAAGTTTTATCTAGCTGGTAATTTCAATAGTTCTATGATTTGTGCCTCAGGAACACATTTGTTTTCATGAATCATAAGTAAGACTTGGCCCTGGCTTTATGGCTTATTGACTTAGAAATAAATTTTCTGCAAGATTAGAATTTAATGTAGATGCTGTCAAAGTCCTTATCAATTTGAATGTGGGGAAATTACAGAAATCATGTACTTAAAACAAAAGTATTCTATACTATACATCTTAGTTTTAGAATATGTCTATAAAATAAATGTCTGTACATTGTTCTTAAATTCTGTAATTATTTTAAAGAAAAAATCATTTAAATCAAGTTCCCCTTGTTAAATGATACTCTTCTAATTCTAGAGAAGTATATAAGAAAACTAAGAAATCACATTGGTAAATATTACTTTCTATGCTATGTTCTAGATATTTCTTTAAAATAGTTATTTAATTGACAGATCTTCATTTGACCTCCAATCTGCTTCTTGATTTTGAGTTTTTTCTTTTTTCTTCTTTATGCATTAACGTTTAGATTTAGATTATGGTTATATAACTTTTACGGTTTTCAAGGTAAAAATATATGCTCTTGTATTTATCATTCTTTTGTTTTCAACACTGCTGTGGTCTGAAATTTCACACTTATTGTTATTTGTTCAATCCTAAAATCCTATGAGTAGGTTTCAGACCACTGTTCTTAATCCTTCGTTTTGTTTTTTAATTCAATGAGACTTTTTGATGTGTGTGTATGTGACATGCAGGACAATCTTTAAAATAAATAAATAAATAAATAAATAAATAAATACCGAATAGCTTTTCAGAAAAATAAAAGCTTAAAGGTATTTTCAAGTAAAAGAAGTATAAGACCAAAATGAAACATAGATCTAAATAGAATGCTAGAAATGGTAAGAACAGGGCACATTCACATTTTTTCTTATTCATAACCACTTTGAATAATTATGAAAGCAACAATAACAATGCCTCAGAAAAATAATGTGTCTGAGGCTTACTGTAGCATATAAAAATAAAATGTTACAAGACCAGTATCAAAAAGGATGAGGAAGATGCACTGAAATTACACCAGTGTAAGGTTTTTATACCATGTGAAATGGTATAAATCTTTCTGCAGTGACAAGCCACACAAATGCTTGTCTGCATTTAATTATTATCCAGAACAAATGCCTACATGTCAAAATACCACAAAAATTTTGAGGCTTCTTGAAACCCAGAATTATTTGTGTCATTTGTTACAATAATTTGCAACTTAGGCATTAATCCTAAAGGAATAATGAGCTGTTGGCAGAAACTACTCTACTTAGCCAAAGACTGGCACCTAATAAGAATATGCAAATCTTGTCATTAAACATTCAAGTGAGTTTCAATTATGTTGAGTCATAATACCTCAATTTTAGTTTTTAAGTAAATATGGGGAGTATGAACAGACCTGGAATGCTTTAAACTGTTCTGCTATCATGAATCTTTAATATTCTGCTCATTTCAATGTTTTGTAAATAATTTTAGGAGCAGTATATCTTTATTTAATATTTAGTTGGTAGCAGTTTAGGTAGCACCTGAAGCTAGTATTTATTTCTCTATATACCTACTTCTTGATTAGCCATTTTTATGAAAATTATTTTAGGTAGTTAAAACCCAAAAGTTAGGTCCTAATAAATATTAGTAAGTTCTAGACATCAGTCTTTGATATATGTAATACAAATATAAATGTATTTGACATAGTATTTAAAATTCATTTAACTCTGTAGATTACTTTTCAATTTTTGTGATATAAAACGATCAAAAGTTGTTAATTGCAATATAAGCCAATATATCCTTTCCTTGGAGTTAGCACCTTTTATATCCTGTTTGAGAAATCTCTCCCTACTCCAAGCCACTGAAAATGTTCTTTTGTTTTCTTCTAAAAGCTTTATTGTTTTACTATTCACATTCTATTCTGCAACTCATCTTGAATGGATTTGTGTATGGTGTGAACGTGGAGCTAAGTTTTTTCTCACATGGACACCTAACTGACTTGGGACTGCTCATTATATTCCATTGTTCAATTTGTCTCGTCCTTGCACCAGCACTACTCTACCTTAATCACTGTAGCTTTACAATAAGTTTCAACATCTTATAGCCTGTTGTTTTGTTTTATTTTTGTCTTTTTTGAGACAGGGTCTCACTATGCTATTCAGCTGGACTTGAACTTACTTTGTAGCCCAGGTTGGCCTCAAACTTACAATGATCCTTCCGCCTTAACTTCCTGAGTGCTGGGATTATGGGCACGCACCACCACACCTGGTAGCCTATTTTTTTTTTCTTTCCTTTTTTTTTTTTTAGGATTGTTTTAGTCATTCTTGCTTCTTTTTATCTAAATGTAAATTTTAGAGATCAATGCCTACCAAAAAAGTTTTGGCTTTTGATTAAGAGTGTACTGAATTTATACATCTCTGTCAACTTTTTAAAAATGGGTAATATCCTTTTAATTCATGATTATATAATATATTCTTCTACTCATTTAGACTTCCTAAAATTTTTCTTTATACTTTTTTATAGTTTTCAGGGTACGTGTCTTACATGTATTTTGCTAATCCTACGTATCTGGTATGATACATTTGAAAGTGGAATTTAGGCAACTTTCCCAATTCAGTACTATCAAATGAAGAAAAGAAGACAATAGAGATTTTTATTCTTAGACAAGGGAAAGTAAAGAAGAAAGGGAGGGAAGGAGGGAGCGAAGAGATTTCTCTTGAACTATGGGAAGCAAGCCGCTGCTAAACTACCTCCCGGATAGCTTCACTGCCAAAGCTGTCAACATTTTCCACTGTGGCTTCTGAAACAGACACTGATTATAAACCAGGCCTCCAGTACACTGAAGCTCTACTTCTGACAGAAAGGAAACCCTAGCCCTCATCAAGGACACTTGCAGCCTTAAGGCGGGAAAGTCAACTGTTCCCCTAGATTACATGGGATCCTACCTTTCTCAGGCAAATCTTTTTTCTCCTCTTTGAGGCTCAAAACTAAAAAGCAGTATCACCATCCATCCACACTATGTGTCTGCTGCTGTGTAACATGCATCATACTACGTAAAAGGCAAAACTAGAAAATCCTCCTAGAGGTCAAAATCTAATGAGACAATAGGAAACAATTGCAAAAACCAGTAACTGCTGATCATGAAGGAAGAGCACAGGAAGATATATAGGAGAAAAAATGATTTAACCCGGTCAAGAATGACACAAAAAATATTGAAAACTGAGAATAGGAAGGAAGGAAGGAAGGAAGGAAGGAAGGAAGGAAGGAAGGAAGGAAGGAAGAGAGGGAGGGAAGGAGGGAAGTAGGGAGGGAGGAGCTTGGTTGTCAAGGTAGTAAAGTACAAGTAGTTATAGGTGCTGGGGAGGACAGCACAAGGGGGTGGAGGGCAGGCCCAGGTCAAGTAGGGTTTGAGGTCCACACTGAGGACTTTGGGTTTTATTGTAAGTGCAATCAGAACTTTGGATAGAATTTTAAAGTTCATTCCTTATCAAAGTCATCTATCAGCTCCTTTTAACTAAGATGTGTTTTCTTTTGCCTCACTCTAATTCCAGAGAGCTTCGCCCTCCGGCACTTCTTTTTTTTTATTTTTCGTGGTACTGGGACTTGAACTCAGAATCTTGCACTTACCAGGCAAGCACTTATTCTACTGATCTATCTCCCCAGCCTAACCTCCAGCACTTCTCGACTACTCAATGTCCTGGCCTCCACAGATCTTCACTTGCCTTGCTAGTAGATACCCCTTCATTGTTCAACCCCTTCCCCTCCAAAAATCAAATTCCAGTATTTCATTCTTGGACTATAATTTCTCAATGATCCCACTCCTCTCCCATTCCCTCACACCTAGCACACCTACCTTCTGACCTTTAAAATATTTATGTGATTAGAAAAAAAAAATTGCTACACAAGGAGTTAAATTTCATCAGAGTAAGTGAAGTAAAATAAAAGTACACACAGGAGAAATTATTACTCTTTTTCTCACTCCCACAAAAGCATGTACGTACTTGTATGTTCTTTCATGCACATATCAACAGATGTGGGCTTACGCACACAGATATTTCTAATTATGAAAGTGAATCACACTGAACACATCATTTTGTGACTGTTTTTCACCTAAGAATAAAAACCATGAATAAATAACAAGCCAGCAGACACAACAAACTCATTCTTTAAGTTGCTACACATCTTACCAACTGCAGCTCACACCTGTGGCGCACCTCCAAGGAGGATTCATGTGCTATTTGTTGTGCCCAACCTGCTGACCTGAGAAAACTTGAGAGGGGCTCTCAAACAACCTGCTTCCAGGGTTGATAGTGGGGAAAGAATTGTTGCTCGAAAGAGTCAAGGAGTGAAACAGTCCCTCACTAGAAACCCAGCGGATGGTCACAGGCCCCCCAGGCCCATGAGAATAGAGGTCATCACAACTTCAGCACTTAGTTTGCTACTGCTTAGCAGATGTGCAGAGCAGGCTGTTGGCAGGTGCTCAGGAACCGCAGTCCTGAGTAGGCAAGGAAAATTGAAACTCATTAATGGAACTTGGAAGAAAAGATGGCCAGCAGAACAGAAATAAGAGATGCCTACTGAAGTAGAACCAATGGAAGAGACAGAAGAGAATTTTAATGAAAATATAATGGAATTAAGAACTAAAAAAACCCAACCAGACTTTCAGGACCTAAAAAAAAAGCACAGGAGTTTTTAATTAAAAATTCAACATTCCAGCAGAAAAAGAGAATGATTGGCCTTAAAAACCACACTAGTGGTCAGAAAAATCAGGTTGAAGAAATCCGTCACAAGAAACACAGTAACAGATGCCCTGCTGAAAAAGGCTGTGCCTTATGCAGACCATATCTAGGAGGAAGGAAGGAAGGAAGAAGCAATAATAATAACACAGATAATGGAAGAAATCTTTCTTAATAAGTCTTGAGGCCCTAACTACCAAGAATCAAGGGAAAATGCAGCAAACCTATTGGAGCTATGGGAAACAAGCTTCCCAGGATGGTGGAAAGCTGGAAGCAGAAATACCTAGTGTTCAGGACACTGACTATGGCCCCGGCAAGCAATGAAGCCTCAATGCTTCACATAGGAACAGGAAGCGCAGAAGCAGCTAAACTTCTTCTGTCACGTTGTGTCACACTTAAGTAACTATCAACCTTAAGGACTTTATAGTATGCTTATCTCAAACACTGTGGGCACCAATTTTTAAAAGGCATAGTCATAACTTACATTAATGAAAATAAAACCTTTAAAATATAAAGAGAAAGCAATGGGCCAGGGAGATAGCTCAGTAGAATAAGCACTTGCCTGGCAAGCACAAGGTCCTGAGTTCAATCCCTGGTGCCACACACAAAAAAAGCATTAATAAATGAGACAAGTGCATTACTATCAAAAGAAAGTATTACCTTATGAAATGAATACAAAGGTAATAGGGTCATAGTGAAGAGCAGAGAATGCAGATGTGGAACCTGGGTCAACTTGTTTTACCTTCAATACATTCACAACTGGGGCATAATTCGCCTGTCTTGCTATTGGGAAGCTCTGACAGTACATGCATGACTGTCCCATTGGGAGGCAAAGGGCAGTCGCATTAGGTGGTACAAGACACCAAAGTGACATTCATGTAGTACCATCAGGGGCATAAACCACAGGGAATGTATTAAATGTGTCAGTTTCCTGAAAAGTGAGTTGACATAAGTACAGTACATATATATGTATCACATCCACACTGCCCCTGCCATGGCCACTGCTACACCTGGAAGACATCACTGCATGCAGAACTTTAATTTTGGAATCAGAAGACTTGAGTTCAAATGTTAATTTTAACACTTAAGTTTTAGACTGTGGTCCTGGTAGTTAGTTCCTCTGTGCTTTACAATCTTTTCACATTGAGGGGCTGGGGAGATAGCTCGGCTGCATAAGTGCCTGCCTGGCAAGCGCAAAGATCCGAGTTCAATACCTAGTACCAAAAAAAATAAAAAAAAAAAGACCTTTTCACATTGAAAAGAATGAGTACCTGTTTCACAACACCCATCCATTTACCGATCTACAAACATCAACTTGGCATCACTTTATATCAAGGATTACAAAGGGTTGAGACATAAAAATGAGTAAGACACAGTTCTGCAGATCATTCTGGCAGAAAATACATGTCTTTCATGAGTGTAGATCTTAAGGCTCCTTCTGCTTCAGAATTAAGAATGGATCTCATGGATGAAATATTCTTCTAGTACCACAGTACTATGGTTTTTTAAAAAGGCAATATTTAATTTAGCTAGCAATTTTTACACAAAAGTGGATAGTTTCTGTTACTCTTATGTCTTGCTATTTTGAGAAAAAATACTGTTATGGTTTGTGTTTAGCTGTCCCCCGAAAGCCTCATGTAGTCATGGGGTGGGGACTTCTAAAGTTTGAGATTAACTCATGATCCACTGGGATTATGGGTCTTAGTATGTTGGGATTATGGGTCATTGTACTGTTAGGATTATGGATATGAGTATTACTCCCAGCCTGGTGCAATAGTCTGAATGCAATGTAAGAGAGACAGAGAGACAGACTCTCTCTGTTGCCATTGTTGCTACTACTCCTCCCTTGGTTCCTCTTGCCCTTTGCTGCCACCATGAAAGGTTGCTCTGCCATGTGCCGCTCTGCCTTAGAGCCAGCTGAGTATGAACTAAAAGCTCCAGTAACTGTAAGATAAATGAACCTTTCCTTCCTTCATTTTGACTGTCAGGTATTTGTCCCAGCAATGAGAGAAGAGTAACTGTGACAAATACTATGAGGCATCTGGGCCACCAGGAAGTCAGCCCCTATGAACGAGATGGCAGCCTCCACAGTGAAGGAACAAGAGGGAAGCTGGCCCCAGTTTCTGATCAGAGACGATGAAGTACCCTGGTTGGAGAGACAGCACTCTTTGTTCATGGGCGGGGACTGTGTAGTGCACAGTCTGCGCCTCGGAACGATCTTTTAAGACCCACACATTCCTGTGAATAAACAGCTCTAAAGTCATTGTCCAGAAGGAGTCGCCGCCAGCTGATCCCTTGGAGCCACATCCATCCCTCACAGAGCATCCTGCCCTGGCACACAGCGCTGGAGATTACAGGAAACGATTCCTGGTTTCTCTGCCACTTTATCCCAAAAAGAAAGACCTTATCCCAAAGCTTGCGGGTATTAAGAGTGCTGATCTTGACTATCCCATGTGAGTCACCCCGAGAGGGGCAGGACAAGCTGTTCTCCTTTAATATGCAGAGGCTTTATGATGTCCACAACAGCATCTGATGACCCCTTATACATAATGAATGAAGAAGCTGTAAATTCATAAGAGAGTCTGACTCTCTATTCTTATAGAAACACTGCAGGTCAATGCATTTGTCACCATCAATCAGCACTGCATAGCTTTTACTTAAAATTTTATGTTTAAAATCTAACAAAGTATAAAGGCAACTCAGCATACGATTAAGTATCTTGATACATTTGGTATCTTAGGAAGTATGTACTACACCAATATTAAAAATTAAAATTCAGAATATTTTCTTTTATTACATTTATATAACACCACAACATAAGACAATTATATATATTATTTTGAAATCATGTACTTGACTCATAATTAGCCTAGGTTATTAAAAATTCATTTGAGTGGTAGCTGTAGACAACCCAAAGAATGATTCTGACTTGCATGTACATGTGATAAAAAATTCTAAAACTCCAATATATTTTTCAAGAGCTAAATGAGAATTCTCCAGCAAAAAAGAATATTAATAGCTGTCATGTTGTAAAGTTTTGATTATATAATAAGTTATGTTTCAAACGTCTTTACAGAAAAATACTAACACTACTACCTATAAATCATAAAGTATAACAACCAGTAGTGTTTTTTTAACTAATCATATTTTAGACTTATTAAAAGCCTATGCTTATAGAAAATAAATTCAACAATTTATCCAAACATTGTTACATAAGACGTTTTAAGAAACTGTAAATAATTCTTAATACTCTCATTCTGATTCTCCGACTTCTCAAGACTATGTTGTATTTCTTTCAAACACACTTCCTGATGCTGTGCTTTCTGCATAAAAGAAGAGAAATACAATCAATAGTAGCAAATCAAAGAATAAGAATTACAGTATAAAATATATAGGCAATAGGTGAATACGTTATTTTTAATTTTTTAAAAGAATCCTTTCTTTGTTTTTTTATTTTTTACTTCATTTATTTATTTATTTGATGTATTTGGTACCAGGGTCTCATTATGCAGCTCATACTCATAGTGGTCCTGTTTTCGGCCTCCCCAGCACTGGGATTCAGGTGTAGGCCACCACGCCCAGTGTCAGTGGCAGGCTCAGCGTACCTGGGGGCGGGGCCAGCGCAGCACGCGGTGCTGGGGATCCAACCTCAGTCTCTGCCTTGCCTAAGCAGGCGCTTAGTCTACTGAGCTATATTACTAGCTCTTATTAACTTACCTTAAATCTCACTTTTCTTTAAAACTAACTGTCCTAATTAGTTTCCATTACAGTTAATATACCATAATTTCATACAAACTTTTGTGCTTTTCTCTGCCAAAAAAATTCTTATTTTATTCCACAAGGGTGATCTCTGTTGTCTTAAAAACTAATAGAATTCCAGTTTTAATAACATAAACATTTTACTTTTAACGTCCTTTAAAAAATAAAAGCCCAATATTATAGATATCCTCTGGGGGAAAAAAAAATTAAAACCCATACTTTGGGCCGGAGATATAGCTCAGCAGCACCGCAGCTGACTGGCAAGCACAAAGTACTGAGCTCAATTCCCAGTACCAAAAAAAATCTAAAAAACCCCATACTTTAACATCAGTTGCAAATAAATCTCTAAGTAGATCAGGTCAGCGAAATGCTTTAGAGAAAGGATATGCAAATACCATCTAGCTTCCATCCTCTTGAGGAGCCAGATCCTTTCTGTCCCTCACAGCACGTGCTCAACAATAGCTGTTACTTTATGAAACTGAGGACAACCCTCGCCCCTCCCCAGAAGCGGGCGGGATGAGCCAATGAGCCAGAGCTGCCTCGCAAGGACGCAGAACGAATACAGCGGATCCCTACGGAGCATTAGTCTTAACCATCTGGAGAGATAGCAACAGAAAGTTGGGAAGAATGTAAAATGCGAACAGATTCTTGGGACAAAACATAAAGCTTCAAAAACATTCAGGGTTTCAGGAAGGTTGCCCTGGCTTAATCTGATAATCTGATAAGGTTACCCATGAGTCTGCGCACCTGTTCAGTACAGTACTCGGTCAGGGGAGCAGAGCACCGAGGAAAACATCAGGATCAAAGTCAATTATCAGACAGCCTCTTTGAGTTCTTACAGCTCAGCTGGTGCTAAGGCATGTACAGCAAATACAGTACTTAAGTGTACACTGAACTGTCCACTGAAAGGCATGGAACACAAACTCATTTCTCAGATATTTTAAAGTCTATACTTAGAATTCTAGAATTTTACTGATGTACAAGTTATCAAAATAATCAAGCTTAATGTCAGACAGTATCAGAAACTCTGACAGTGTGCTTTAAAAGTTTAGAACTAAAGAGAAGACCTACGCTATGCAATAAATGCTTTCTTATTTAGTTACTATATATATTATACCTAGTTAGATAGCCAGCTAGCTAGCTCCCTGCTCCCTCTCCAGGGCTGGGGCTTCTGCACTGAGCTGTATCCTCAGCTCTTCCTTGATCCTTCAACTGTTGAGAAAGAGTCTCACTGAGTTACCAAGTTGCCTGGGATGCGCCAGAAATGCGATTCTCCTGTCTCAGTCTCCCAGAACGCTGGGATTTCAGGCATGCACCACCGCAACCTGGCTAGTACTCATGAAATTTCTGATGACAGTAAAATTAAACGGTGTATGCCAAAATCATTTAACATTTGAGCCTTTTGGGTTTTCAGCTTAGAAACTTGGGAATGAAAAAGAGTTTTCATGGAGTCTCTAGCTGGAAAATAAAGTATCATTATTCTCTATGTCATTACAAGTACATAGCTATTAAGTAATTTAATCACCACTAATGCTAGCTTCCAGAGTATCTTAGGCCAACTATTTCATGAATATTCAGGAAAAAAACATCAGAAGGCTAATTAAATACAGCCAATTTGTCATTCTCATTTCATGGCTGAGAGGATCAAAGCATTCATCTCGCATGCAGATTTAACAATACTGAATATTTACTTACCACCAAATTATATCAAAGATATATATTCATTATTCAAGATAGATATAAAAACCTAACTAATAGTCAAAATTATGTTTATCTTTAAAAGCTGAAAAATTCAGACCATGAAGAAAATAAGTAGCTTACAGTCATAATTTTCACTCAGCAACTGTCATGCAAAAGTTATATTTGTCAGGCAGGGAAGCGGCTGAGGAGATCTGGAGGAGCGTAATATGTGCCACAGGAAAGTGGGATAATAAATTCTTCAGCAGGATCCTGACATTTACACTTTTATGTCTCATATTCTCTATTCTGGTGGTAAAACCAATAGGCTTGATTCTCCTCAGTTTGTACTTCAACTAAACTACAAGGCGTGAAGGTTAAATGTTACTCGCTGTTAGGATTATATATTAAACTATACTAATACTTACAGAGTTCATTTTGCAAACAAGTTGGTTTTGTTCTTCATTCCTCTTTCTAAGCTCAGTTTCCAGGTCTGATATTTTAACTTGTAGAGCCCTCTCTCTAGATGACATTTTCTCTATTTCTTCAGAAACCTGTAATTTTTATTAAGAGAGTAAAATAATTAAATGTGCGTTCTTAAAGCCTTGGCATACAGCTTAAAGCCTTGGCATATTCACACTGTACTTTTTGTCCCAAATAAATATTAAACAGATGTTTCACAATGGAAATATTTGAAACTATTCTACCTCAAAGAAGCACAAATAGTGTAAATATGTACATTTGTCTTTATAGTGTAAATATCCAAAAAATTAGCTGAAGATGACAGAGGTATACACACCTTCACTGCTTTGCGAGTTAGGGTTTTCCCCCAACATATATTGGAATACACTGTAACAAACTGCCTTGTTCAATGCTACTTATATTTATCATGGTGTCTAGAGTGGTAGTAGAACACTAAAATTTGCTGTTGAATACTGACTATACATTTGGATAGATAGCATGATGCACATACTACACACACACACACACACACACACACACACACACACACACACTCAGATTGGCTTTTTACTCATTCATTTCCCAAGTGGCCTAAATTTGAATTTTCATATTCGTCTCTTTATTTTAACAGAAAGTCTCATTCAGTTGCAGTCTACAAGGATCAGAGCACATGGGAGCCTACCTGTGAGAAAGCTGGGTTAGGGCCACAAGGACGCTAGCAGAGGCTGTGACTAACCCAGGAACAGGAACTAGTGGGAAAGACGACTGTGCCTTCTTTGGACTCAGTTCTAAGTATTCTAAGGTGATTTATTATTATTATTATTATTATTATTATTATTATTAATGTATTTAGTACATGGTCTGTAGGGTCTCACTGCACAGATCAGACTGGTAGTGATCCTCCTGTTTTCAGCCTCCTAAGTGCTGGGATTACAGAAGTGCATCACCACGCCCAGCCTCAATTGCTGTCTCAGTACGCCCTGGGGGCGGGACCAGCACAGAACGCTCGGGATTGAACCCAGCTGCTGTACCTGCCTAAGCAGGTGCTTTAGTCCGCTGAGCTATCTGGCCGGCCCTCCTAAGGTGATTTATAAAGATTTCTTCTGCGTAGTTTGTCAAAGGTGACTGCGAGTGATGTATGCCAGCAGGACCTAAGTTGTTGGGAAAAGGGATCCCAGGAAGTCATCCACACCCAGGATGCCACCCCAGTGTGCACAGCAGAGAGGGAGTGGTGAGAGGCCCATGCTCTGCTGCAGTGGGAGAGAAAGCACAGGAGCCCTGGCTCTGCCACCTTTGGGTTCTTTGGGGAAGGAACCTGAGTGTTCTTTTAATTTCAAAGTCCACTACGAAATGGTCCTTTATTCATATCCCCCTTTTTTGTTTTATTTTGTCAGAGATGAGTGCTCCGTTGTTGTTAGAGAAGCTGTATCTGGAGAAATCTTTAAAGGACCTTTCATACTTGATGCTAGTTCAAGTATTATAGGTACTTGAATTCAGCAAAATAACCAATAGAGTTCAATAGTCCATAATAGTAGTGGGTTATCAGCAGAAGTTGCTGACTTGAGCATTTTACAGCTCAGCATATTAATATGGCTTTACTTTTTAATACCTTGTGGTTATACTTTTCTGCTGAATGGTTAAGACCAAGTTAAAGCAAGACCTATATAAGTAAAAATATAACTTTTGAATCTGACAAGGTCAGTAAAATCCCCTCAGGATTTAGCCTGGAACCATGTACAGCACCTTGTAGATCTTTTGTCAGTGTTAGCCATCTGGATGAGTCATGGCCCTTACTTGACCAATTTGCTCTCTGTGAAAGCCTGAGAGAATGTTTTCTCTCTAAGTGACTTTCCTTAGGCACACAATATATCGTCAACCACCTTCCTTTGTGACCCCATAATCTCCTTGATCAGAAAATTTAGGACACCATTGAGTTACAAGATGTCACAGCACAGCTTCTCTTATGTCCTGAGTCCTCACTGACCTTGAAGAGCTAGGGCCAAAATATTGGCTATCCTTGTAGCCCTTCTTTTTCTCTAATTTTTGGTCTGTAAACTTTAGTTGTTAAACATCCAGAAGAGATATTTAATGATATTATTACCCTGTAACAGAGGCAGTTGAGCTTAACATCACTACCTGTCTGAATATCAAATGCCTTAGACATAACATGGAACTGCTATTTTCCAACAACCATTGATATTCTAAACTTTAAATCCCTATATAATGTAAAAAAAAGCAATTACACATTTTTACACAAATTTAGAAATCAAACCATATACAGCATTGTAGCAGGACAGTCCTGTGACATTTTTTTCTTGTCTCTAGTTTTCTTTTATTACCTTTTTTTTTAACAAACATTTACTGTAAAGAGAGTATAGCAATAATTGATATGACATTAGAAGTAGTATGCATTTAGAAGACCAAAATGACAGGTATTTCAAGCATGGTTTTAGTATTACACATTTCTATCCTCAGTTTAATTGCTTAGTTCACAGATATCAGCAGCATATAGTTAGTCAGGGTGAGAATTCTACCCATTAACTGCTATTTTCAAAAACCTGATAGAGACTCTTAGGGCTATTGCTTTAATCATCTTGAGATATATATATATATATATATATATATATATATATATATATATCTCAAAAAAATAGTTACAATATATATACAGCTACCTTCTATTAGTTCAATGAGAACAAAGGTTTGAACTAATATTGTTTAGACAAGATATCATGTCTGCATCTTGTCCTCTGAACAACTACTATGAAGATAACAACATGCAATGTATTAATTATTGTAACTGTCCTACTAATCTGTTTTGAAACTGTTTCAATTGTTATTTTTTTCTCACTAAAATGAATAAAATTAAAAAAGAAAATCAATTAAGTAGAATAATTATAACAATATTCTGTAATAAATTTATGAGAATTTAAAAAAAAAAAAACCTCCACGCAAGCTCAACTTCAGGTAAAATTCACCTCTTATTTTTCTCCTCAAAATTGGTGGGGCCAAAAAGTCTATACTCCATTTCTAACATTGGAAATACACTTATTGAACTTTTATTTAATGGTGTATCTCTAAATGTCTACATACATTAGTTGCCCGAAGTCTAAAAAAATCAAAATATATATGTGACACTTGTGATGTAAGAGTCACTTCTCACGGATATCAGACTTTACTTTTCATAAAATTAACAGTAATAATTTCATTAAAGCCCACAGAAGAGGGCTTAGAAAGAAAACTCCAGGAGTTGGTTTTAGAATCTTAAGTCTGAGATACCTCTTTAAGTGGACATGCATGTAGTAGAGCATGAGTCTGGATGGAGATGACATCTGAGGCATCAGTACAGATGATGGTTTTTAGTGTCATTTGTCCAGTGAGAAAACTTATCATCCACTTACTCAAATGAAAAAACTTACAAAGTTCACAGGAATAATCTGCCCTGGGGCAGTATACCACGTGTCAGAGCCAGAATTCAAATCCAGTTCTTGCTGGACTCCAAAGCCCACTTTACAACCTTTCCTGAGTAGAGTTGCGAACTGTCAGATCAGTTACGCCCCCACGGAGGTCTCGCTGAGTCACTTTCCTTCACCTCCATCTTAGATAACTACTAAGATGCGCCTTGGAAGAAACACTCTTGGTTGTCCCTCTACACGTGGATGACATTTGCTTCTTCCCACATTCCTTCTTATTGCACAGGAAGTGGTGCAAAATTGAGGACTTTTTATCCTGGCCTTTCAAACAGTGCTGGAAGGCCTGACACGCAAGGAGGCATTGAGTTGGGCTCAAAACTAACCTCATGGGTTAAACTGGAATTTAATTCTTGCATGTATTTATTTGTGCAACAAAATTGTCAGAAAGAACTTGAGCTTTGCAGTTTAGTAAATTCTGATCAAATCCAAAATCTGTACTTACATGCACATTCTACTTTTTTTCAAAAAAAAGGGGGGGGGGCGGGGTCAGGGCCTGGAGAGATAGCTCAGCGGTTTAAAACTCCTACTTAGGCAAGCTTAGGTAAAGTGCAGGAACTGCAGTTCGATCCCTGACACCACATGCTGTGCCAGCCCTGCCCCCAGGGTGGGCTGAGCTGGTCACAAAAAAGGTGGGGGAGGTCAATGAGGAGGTTCCATCTTCCCAGCATTTTCCATTTCTGCCTTCACTGTGCCACTTCATCATTTATTTGGTGGAATAAATCTGGCCCACTGACATATCTATTTTACTCTAAAGAAAAAGTAGGTGAAGCACAAAAATGGAGCTGTTTGCTTTACCCTGTCATCAGGATAAAAACAGTAACCATAGGTTTGACAATATGAAACACTAGCTGCTTAAAAATACGACTCTGGCAAACTGGTCAAAAGGTTTCTAAATGAAGGGCCTCTATACCTTTTGTCTGCCTTCTTCTAAAGCGGCTTCCAGTTGCCGGGCCAGCGCTGAATATTCTGCAGATTTCTCTTTAAGCTTCAGATTGCTGTGCTGAAGACACTCTTCCTGGTTTGCCAGCTTCTGCTCAAGTTCTTTATTCTCTGCATCCATCTGTTCTAATTTTCTTTATGCAGAAAATATATATTTTGAAGTTATGGTGTGTAGAGAAAAAATGTAGCACCAATTTTCATCAATTTAATACTTACTGTTTAAGGCTTTCACACTTCAACTGAATGAGATAATTTTCCTCCTCAAGAGAAAGCTTTGTCAGAAGATTATGATTTCCACCAATCTAAAAGAAAATTTTTTCCTGTTATTTTCTTTATAATCAACTCCAAAGATACCTACATATTTTATCTTTAGAACAACCACAAGGAACAAGGTTATATAAGTATTATTTCTACACAGAAAGATACCAAGAAATGTAACATCGTTAAAATATAATTTCTTAAATTATCGGTTAAGTTTTTCAAAACTATATTATCTACATTGGAAAATCATCCAAAACTTTTTGGATGATCAAAATTTTTTTCTGAGTAATGACAATTAAAATACTCTGAGAAATTCTTTATTGAAAAAGGCTATTTTTTTAAGTTAAAATATGGAATATTTAAAACTATTAATCTATTATTAAATAGGGTTTCTAGAGTTTTGTTTCATTTAAAATTACTGACTGACATTATAAAATGTAAGTAAAAATCATATTCTTTTAAGAAGCAAAATAAAGTAAATTTATGAAAGATACACTTGCCCATGCCAAGAGAGAATATTCTTCCTATTGCTTCAAAAGAGATGCAAAGAGCTAAAGAAGCTTAATAATAATAATAATAATAAATTTTTTAGATTCAAATAGTAATTTAGGTAAATGTATTTAATTTGATATTTTCCTAGAAAAATCTCTTCTCTAATTTAATTTAAGCAAGTTAAATTAACCAAAAGGTTGCCTGCATGTTTTTTAAAAACAAGATATACTTTAAAATAAAGATGTAGATTATATTTGGAAAAAAGAGAAATGAATTCTTCCTAGAACTGGCTTGCAAGTGAAGAAGACATACTTGCTACCATCCTTGGACATACTTCTTTGGGAAAAAAAATTAATTTGAAAGTATTCATTAAGTGCTCCCTATGTTCTAGGCAGTGAAGTAGCACAAAGCTGTGTGACGATTAACAGGACACACCTGAACCCTCTTCTTTTTTTTTAAGGCCAGCTCATCCTGCCCTGGGCGTGGGGCTGGCACAGCATGTGGTGCTGGGGATTGAACTGTGGTCCCCAAGCAGTTGCCTAAGCTTGCCTAAGCAGGCAATTTAGACCACTGAGCTATCTCATCGGCCCCTGAACCCTCTTCTGATGAGTTAAAAATAAAATTGAACAAATGGTTTGAAAATAATCCCAATAGACTTGATGCACAATTCTACTTAAAATACATTCTGATGGGTATAAAGTTACACTAATTCACCTATCCTGACATCCAAAACCACAGGTAATCCCAGCTCTGCTCCTTTTCTCATGCTATCACCAACCCTCCAGTACCTAAATACAGATTTTCAAGAATAAGCTAAAAACCATTTTAATGTCTAGTTTGTCACCATCGAATACTACAAGAGTAGCTTGCAGAACATTATTACGCTATCTGCATGGAAATGTTACATCCACTGATGCAGATGGAAAGAAAGAAAAAGCAACCCCTGACGTGAGTGCCCTCAGCCGGTGAAGTCATTCCAGGCCTTCCTCCAACACATCTTGCAGAACGGAGTGACTGCTGGACACCTGGCCCTGCAGCTCCCTAATGGTGTGCGCCTGCTCTGCGCACTTCGCCTGGTGGTGCCGCAAGTTCTCCTGACACTCCCGAAGCCTCCGTTGGGCCGATGTCAAGGAATCTCGGACTCGCTCTACCTCTTGCAGATGAGACTCCATCTGGCCTCTCATCTGAGTTGTGGCGTTAGGGGAAACAAGTGCACAATCACACATTCAGCATGCAGATTCTTACTACCTTAAATACTCTACACGCTCATTACTTAACAAGTATTTTAGGTCTGACGGTGATAAACAATATTTAACCACATAAATATTAATGAATGTTAATTTAGATTTTGCTACATTAGAATAAGTAACTAAAAGTGGATGGGTCTTTAGTTAGTTTTCAAAAGCTTGTTTAGCAAATAAATACGGTAATTTCAGCTTACAGCATGGGGCAGGAGTACTAAACCTACTTAAGAAAGCAAACTTTTAGAAGTTTTATCACATGCAAGCACAGATGTTACTACTAATGGAGTTGGTATACCTGTTCTCCACTGTCTGTCCTCAGGTCTAACATAACTGTCACCTTTTGTCACTTAATCTTGTAACTCAGATATTGGGAGACATCAGAGCAGCTCTAGTCTAGGCCAAGCGTGTTGGCCCAGATTGGTGGGGTCTGCTATACGCTGTGTCAAGACAGCTGATATCATCAGTTCTCACTGGACGGCATCTCACCACTTTTATCATGAACAAATCTTTCTGATTTTATCCACATTAATCCCCCTGCCTGCTGCAGTTCCTCACTGTGGCACTTTTATAATGTGAACCAAACTCAAGAAATGTTTGTATGGCTAGTTTTTTAAAAAAAGTTAGATGTGATGGTTATTGCGTTCATAAGCAGGAAAAAACAAGGGGGAAGAATCTTTCCCTGAGACAGGGAACACCTACAGTTTCTGCCAATCTTCATCATAAAATATAAAACCAGGACAGAGCGTGTCTCTGTATTTAACAGCCCGTGAGAAAACCGGAAGACTTAAACAACGACCAGGGAAAAATAGAATTTCATTTAAAAATAATTTTTCTGTTCGTAGGCCGGTAAGTAAAACTCGTGATCTCACAATGACTGGAAAACATAGGCTCTGCCCTTTCTGCCTCTGGAGCAGGTTTTTCAAGTGGGATTCTTCTGGTGCTGCCCAGGAGAAGAGGAACGAATGGTGCACTGAAATGGCTCATGAGAAAAGAGGCCGGAAGACATGAAATGGTGTCTTCTCTGCTCTGCTAAGCTAAACATGGGGGAAAATGATGCTCTGGAGGTGATTGGCTGTGCGGTCCCCGGGCGCCTCTCTGCCTCTGGCAGTGCGCCTGCTCTGACGCTGTCTTCCCAGTGAGGCCTCACCCTGACTTTTCAACCCCAAAGATGGGAGCATCCCCGCCATAAGGACCTTACTACTTGCAGTCCGAGTGGACCGCTAACATCCCATGACCCCCCTAGCCAGGGGTCAGCTCCTGACAACTTTTACTGCTTCCTTACCAAAACACGACATTCCAAAAAGGGATGTGGTTTCATTAAAAACTTAAGGATCACAAAAACATGGTCATTCGCCAGTATTGGCCTCACTTTCATTCTGTTGCAACAGGGTGAATGAAAGGAAATGATGGCTTTTTCTTAAGGTATCATTTTTCTTCAAAAATGCTTGTAGCAGAATATTTACTTTGTAATCTTTTACACACCAAAGATTTATAATCAGAAAAAAAGGTGAGTTTGGTTTGTTTATGGCTAATAAAGCTCAATTATAATCATTTTTTAGCTTCAATCTGTTCATCAAAAATCAAACATTTATGCCATTTCTCAAATATTAAAAAAGAAAAAAAATGAAAAAGTATCCATACAAACAACATTTCAAGCCTGGAAGAAACATTACTCTCTCCAAGGGGGGAAAAAAGAACAACTCCTACAGAAATTTCAAATGGGTCATTACTAGGTATGAAATAGAAAAAAGATAACTGAAGTGAAAGAATTTTATAATATTCATAAAATTAAAAAATGATCTTGATATTTTTAACTTACCATCTCTAATCTTTTATTTTTGTTTTCTGTTATTAGGTTATTTTCATGTAGCAATTTTTCATATTTGCTTTTCACCATTTCAGCTGCTTCTTGCAACTTTTGCACCTGAAAATAAAATATATTATTAGAGTACCATGTATTATTTTATCATAAGGACATGATAAAAAACTAAAACAAAAAAACTTAAAACTTAAAAACAAAAATAACTAAAATTAAAAAAACTAAATGAAAAAAGAAAAAAAATATAAAAATTACATTTTGACTTTAATCCTGATTTCCCTACCAATAACATCATGCTTATCTGAAGTTATTCCTTCTTTAAATACTGAATCACTCAGTGCTCTACTCTCATGCACAGTCCTTTTACAGTTGCCAGTTTTCTGCCCTCGATAATTCTGGATTCTTAAGCTCTGGACTATACATCCTCATTTACATGCGAACAGTACTTCAAGAAATCAGTCTCTGACCCAGAACAACTTTCATTCTGGTAATTGTTCCTGCCATTTCAAAATCTCCAAAACCATCTCAGTACTTCAGATAAGTCCTAGATGCTAGAATAGGGGAACCAGCTATAGATTCATGCAGCCGGCTTACACCTCCACAGTCAGTTGAGCCTGTGGATATCAGGTCCAAAGGCTTCCAAGGCTTCCTATTCTTACTTCCCACCTGGTCTAGTCTAATTGGATGTCTCAACTCCATTTTCCTATCAATCTATTCACATAGAGCCCTTTCTTATTTGCCTAGACTGTGCCCCAACTTAAGCTTTTACCCTTAGTTTAGTAATCCTTTTTGATTTTTGGCAGTCTGAGGACTGAATCCCAGGACCTTGTGCATGCTACGGATAGCTATACTACTGAGCTACATCCCCCACCCCATCATTATTCTTTAATTCAAGATTCTCTTCCAATGAAATCAAGATCTTTCATGACCAGTTTGTTTCTCATCATGTATCTGTATAAGCCTTTTTTTTTTCCGTAAGCTTTTCTTGAACATTAAATTTCTAAAACATGTAGCTTTTCTATAAATTGCTGTGAATATATGCTCTATTTTATATGCTGTCATGTTTCCTTTGTGGGTCTTTCACATGAAGAAATCTGAACTATTACTTTCTTTATTGGGGAAGGGGATATACTGGTATTTAATGACCCTAGAAGAGAGTCATTGTTCTAACTCAATACAATTAAGCATAACGGTAACAAAAAGTATAACTTATATTAATAAGATTCTACATTAAGATTTCACATTATATATATGTAATTAGCATGAAATTTAGTTAGGAAGTTCCAATTTATACACAGGAAGGTTTCAGTTGGGAAGTGACAGAATTACCTTTTGATAAAGGTATTTGGGATCTTAGGATAGGTTTGGGGGGCTAGAGATGTAGACCAATGGTAGAGCACTTCTCTAGCATGCACAAGGCCCTGGGTTTGATCCACAGAACTGCAGAAAACAACAAACAAAACAAATGTATGCTTGGGATATATTACATCACAAAATGATAGTCAACCTTTTCCAGTTCTGTTTATTTGGGTCACACACAAATACAATGCCTTAAATTATCTATGAATTTTAACAAACACTAAAATACACGCAGTGGTCACCTGAGTTTTATATATTTCAATAAGGCCTTTCTGTCGTTTTTCTACTTCTTGCAGTTCTGACAGTTCATGTTCAGCAGAAACAACTTCTTCCTTCAAAGCAGTAAGTGTGGTCTACAAAGAAATATGTAATAGATTTTCTAAGTCACTAGAATACATTATACTCCAGTCTTACAGAATTATAAAAATAGAACTCATTGATCAACAAAAGTAATAAAACAATTATTTTTATCACATACACTTACCATCAAAATTTTAAACTTTTTGAAAAGTTAGAGATTAACACTTATGAACAAATTCAATATGATTTACAGAGGAAAAACATTTTTAAAAACTTTTAAATTCACTGACCAAAAAGAACTAGCAAAACAGCCTATGTTCCTAAGTAGGAAGAATCACAATGGTTGTCCTATCAATTATTTCAAAACAATGCAACATTTTACAATTTCAACCCAAAGTATAAAGACCTGCGTGTATATTCATGGAAGAATAGAAAAGAAAAATGTAACTTTGAATAGACTACTAGCCAGAAAATATCAGTGCTTACCAGATCTTAAAAAGTACAGAGAATAAATACTAAGATGATAACATGGATATAAAGGTAGTAGAGAAGAAAAAGGATGTACAAAAATTACACTTAGTACAGTGATACCGCAGTTCGTCAACTAAATTCATTTCACAGTTCTGGAAAAGATGGCCACATTCATGTTCATGCAAAAAGATGGCGAGGGTCCCATTTAGCACCAGATACAGGTTCACAAACAAAAACAAAACTTTGCCAAATACTCCCATTTGTAATCCAAGTTCTTTGCAAACAAAGCTTTTGTAAATTGAGATAACATTGTATATAATAAAAATTAGATTTTTTTGTTTGTATGTGGCACTGGGAATTAAATGCAAGATTCTTGTACCAGGCTATACATTCAGTCCTATCTATCTATCTAATGTCAAGACAAAGTCTCTCTACATTGCTAAGCTACCCAGGCTGGGCTCAAACTCCCTATACTCTTGCCTCAGGCTCCCAAAGTGTTGGGATTACAGACATGCAATACCACACTTAGCTAGTGGTTGGACGTTTAAGTCAACAGAGAAAAAAGAGGTCAGTAAATAAATGAGTACAAAAACTGATTGTTAGAAAAAATAGATTAACTATACCTGCTTCAACCCAATATTAATGAATTAAAAACAAAAATAAATTTAAAAAATTAACAATTTTGAAGAACCAGGCAAAATTGTATTTTATTTTAGAATAACAACAACAACAAAATACTGAGCATAATTTTCTTTAAAAATCAAGACTTTTAAAAGTCTGAGATTTTGCCCCTCACGGGTCTACCATTTAGCCTAACAGAAGACACAGTGCTACAGCATTCTATGAATGTGGTCAAAGACACAGGACTTCATTACACACAAGTACTAGGAGTAACAAGACTGTCACTGTTTGTATCAATCTCTTGAGTCCTAGCAAGGGACAACTGCTTGGGCTGTGGAATGTATGATGAGAATGCAAGCATGAATTTAGGGAGCATAAATCTCTTACAATAGACATTATAAGAATGCCTGCCCTTGGCTCCTAAGGAAAAATCCTTGAAAAGACAGTTCAGATCACAGTAGGTTAGTCCTTCTGCTCTTAAGATGCATAGAACTGTGAGAATCCCAACAGGTACCAATATACATATTTTTCAGAAAAAGACCA
>NW_004524685.1:3373280-3385913 GCF_000260255.1 Octodon degus | reverse complement strand
AAAAATATATTATAGAATTATGACAAATTTTGATGTTATCTGTCATTTGACCAGATTAATATCTTTAATGTAGAGAGCTCTAATATACATTTATGAAAAAAGACAAATTTAAAGTATTAGTAGGTAGGCCAGCCAAATAGCTCTGCGGATTCCGGGGTTCAATCCCCTGTGTTCATGCCGGCCCTGCCCCCAGGGTGTGCTGAGACGGCAATTGAGACTCGGTATGGTGGTTCATGCCTGTAATCCCAGCTCTTGGGAGGCTGAACACAGGTGGATCATTATAAATCTGATCTATGTAGTGAGACCCTGTAGACCCTGTATTGAAATACAAAAAAAAAAAAAAAAAAAGAACTAGTAAACAATTCCAAAAGGCAGAAATATAATGAGTAGTTGAAACATGACTAAGTATGTTCACTAGTGATTTTAAAACTGCTCTAGGCATTGGAGTTTTTAGTAGTGAACAAAACAAATAAAAATCTTTCCATCACAGAGCTTACACAGTAAAGGGGTAGACATAAAAATCCAAGAATAAGAGGTGAAGGATACCACGCAAAAGCAGGATGGGAATGATGTGCTAGAGGTGAGCCAGGGAAAGCCGCCCAAGAAAGAGATTGTTGAGTAGGAACTGAAGTTCAAAAATGACCTTTGAGGAACAAATATTCCTGTGGAGAAAAAGCAATGATCAGAAGAGGACTTGAGGGAAAACAGAAAGAGCAGTGGGGAAAAGGCAGAGAGAGCAAAGGGGAGGGTGGACGGAGATGGCATCAGGGAGGTAGCAGCAAGCAGGTGGGAGGGCCTTGCTGCTCCGTTAAGCCAGGTATGAGCAGAACGGTGGCACTCTCTGCCTTACACTTTTGTCGAAGCTTCCCTGTTGCTGCACCAAATGTTGCCTACAGAGGCAAGGGCAGAATCAAGGAGAAGCAAGAAGAAGGAGAAGGCAGAGGCGGTCATGACACCAGGCAGGCAGGGATGGCTTGACCCTGGGAAAGAGCAGGGGTGCCGTAAGAAGGGGTCAGATTTGGGGTTCATTTGAGGTGGATTTTCAGACAAAGTTAATAGTTCCCCAAAGTTTAACCTCAATTGTTTTTCATCTCATCCTGCCTCTCACACCCCACTTCTTTCAGGAGTGGCTTTATGAAGTGTGATTAAAAAATATGGTGGCATCCCCCCACCAACTGGCTTCCAACAGGAAGGCAGGCTGAAAAAACATTACAGTAAGTCTTCATCCGTCTGATTCACCTGACCTCGATCTATGAGACTCTGATTTCTCCCTAGAGTCAAAATGACCATGAAGGGACCGTTCGGAATGGATTGAGGACACATGAAAGCAGTCACAACAGTGCAACTAAAGACATGAGAAATGACCTCAGGAATGCTTCAGAAAGTAGTGAGGACCACAGGATCCATGTGCTGGAAGCAAGGGGGAGTATTTCGAGGGGAGATTAATGGTGATGTGTAACTTATCATAATACAGTTTTAGAATTTAAACACTGACTTCACTTTTAATTTTACCTTATATACAATTCCAAATTAATCCTAAGTATGCAAAAAAAGACTCAAAGAAACTACCTGCATTTTATTTATAGTAGCAAGAACAAACTGAGTAGTTACTAGAAGCTGCATATATTATAATTAATATCAAAAGTTATGTATGTTGAGATATTAATTTTACTGATCTTTCAATTGTGAGATGGAATACTTTTTAAATTTTTTCCTCTGGCACAATTATATTTTTCTATGTTTCCAAACAAATTTGGTAAGTCTCCAAATGAACTTTTGCTATTTTTAATAGAAGGCCTTATAAGCAATTATCAGTAAGATATTTTTCATTTAAATTTTAAAAGCTACTCTAAAGTAATTACAAGTAACAAAACACAGACATCTAGGCAATTTTCCACTATAAATAACATTCATCTAACATGACTATTTTCCTTAAACTAAACTCCAGGGGACAATATATTAAAGTACATGTTTCTGGATTATACATAGAATAATATACTAAGAATCAAACTTTAACTCAACAATCTTTATAGCCCATTAATTTAAAACAATTTCATTATCATGTGCTTAAAACCTATATTTACAATTAATGAAATATACTACTAGTCCTTTCTCTTGGAATGCTATGAAGGAAATTATAAAAATAAACATAAATAAAATTGCTCTTCTTTTCAGAAAAGACAAGTTAAGTATTCATTCAACAAGTACCAAATGAGCACTAAGCCCTGCCACACACTGCTGGGCACCGCATGCTCTCCAAGGTGGTGGCGAGGGAGGAGCGCTTCCCCCTCACTAAGAAGACCTGGAGTGGAGGCAGCACTTGAACTCCACCTTACAGAAAAGAAAGGACATAGATGCTGAGCTAGACAGCATTCTGACTCGTAAGAGCAGAGAAACTACAGGGGTAGACAAGGAAACTAGCAAACAACTGCAGAAAGTAATCAGTTTTCCTGTTAGACTAGAGCTCAGGATAACCTTGCAGTCTTCCCTACAACTTGATGAGGTCATGGGTCTAAATAAGTAAAAGATTCAAGTCATATGGGACTTCAGGAAGTCTCTTAAGGGGTGGGGGGAGAAAATTCTAAAACTGTTAAATGTTATTTTTTGGGTCAGTTTCCACTATATCCTAGCAAAGTTTACATAATTTAAATGTTGAGAGAAACCAAGTTTGTAATTACGAAATGTAAACAAGAATGTATCCGGTTTTATTTTTCCTTCCTTCATCTAAACATATGAGTCTTGCTTGTTCTACTATATCATGGTGTGATCTTGTATAAGATATTTAATCTCCCTCAGTTTAATATATTCATCTATAACAGAAAAATACAGGACTGATGGAAGAATCAACAGTAAAGAATGTAAAGTACTTAAGAAATCGCCCCTTCTACCAAGGAAGATTGATAAACAGTAGCCTTTATTGTTACTACCAGTCATTTATTAAAAGTTCCAGGCACAGCACTAGGCACTAAAAATAAATGGATAATAAAAATCAACCTCTCATTTCTGATCCTGGTATGTGGAGGATGAGGAAAAGTAGTAAACAAGAGGAGACAAATTATGCACACAAGCAAATGCGACGGAGTTCTACATGTCAGCAGACACAGAGAAAAGTGAGAATACGATGAGGACAAGGTTAGTCCTGTGCACTCCCAGAGAATGTGTCCTGGAGCAAAGAGAATTAAAGAATCCTCTGACAGAAGGCCAAGCCCACATTTCCTTATCTTACTGAATCGACTTAATAAAGGAGAACAGACCACTGGCCAACAAAAAACAAAATAGTTTTGATGCTTCTGGAAAACTGATGACTGATGAGTAAAGCAGAAATGGGTTCTGCTGAGGAGCAAGTTCCCTCATGTACAGATTTGATAGGGCTCAGGACAGGTTGAGACTGGGACCAGAAGAGCGAAGCACCGCCACATCCAGTGCCCCCAACACATGCAGGAACTGGCCTCCCCTTCACATGCCATACTGTACACCGAGCAGCGGTGTCTACTGGTGTTCACCTCCCAAGAAAGAAAAAACAAGGGAGGCTCTTCTCTAAGGAAACCAAATCAATTGTCAGAGGAGAACTAGAACAGAGGGACGGTGTTGGAGACTAGAGTAGAGATGCCCGTGCTTGCGGCACTTTCTAGAGGCCACCAGGGAAACTGCTGGTTCCTCAACAGCTGAAGAAAGTCAAGTGACATCTATTAGAGGTAAGGACTATCTACATATGCAAATTAGCTTTTAGTTTCTATTTTCTTACTAGTTTTATTTTCAGCTCATTTGTAAATTCTTAAATGTTG
Organism: Octodon degus; assembly: GCF_000260255.1. Classification (NCBI taxonomy): domain Eukaryota; kingdom Metazoa; phylum Chordata; class Mammalia; order Rodentia; family Octodontidae; genus Octodon; species Octodon degus. The sequence goes on along the minus strand of NW_004524685.1, from coordinate 3,382,128 downwards.
TCACCAGACATCTGGGTAAAGAGAGCAATGTGAGAAAGAAAGCCCCTCATAATTTTGCAGTTGAAAAAAAAAAATGCAAGGAAAAAAGGGAACCAGGAAGAAATTGATAAAGAAAACTGAGAAAACAATCCTGATTGGCATCTTCAGACATTTGATGATGAAATATTCAAAGATCATTTATTTTTAAAAACTATCTGGACAGAGTGCCTTGTACCCCAGCTACTGGAGCTGGGGCAGGAGAACCACTTGAGCCAAGAAATTCATGGTCAGATTTGACAATGCAGTCAGACCCTATTAAAAAACTCCTGTAGGAAATTAAAAATTTTGAAAGAAGAATTATAAGCTAAAACCAACAAAGATTCTCCCTGACAACTGAACAAAAGTAAGAAATTGAAGAAAGACTATCAATCCAGGCAAACAATAAGCAGCACTATCAGCAGTACATCTAGGAAGAAAGATTCAGGAAGATGAAAAGGGGCAGAGGACAGAGTGTGCATTACCAAAGAACAAGAGAATCAAGGTTGACAAAATATTTAGCCAGGTGGCTAAGAAGACAACTACACTTAGACATAATGTGCGAAATTTCAAAAATGCCAAGGAGAGGGAATCGTTTGCCAACTTCAAGATAAATTAAAACTATCATTACAGTCCCAAAGAATAAGAATCAGACTAGCAGCGGATTTCCTCCCCTAGTAAATGAGAAAAAGAACAAAGCTCACGAAGCTCTAAGTGAAAATCATCCTCACTCTGGGATGCTATGTCCAGCTGAAACCATCAACCAAAATAAGGGAATAAAGAAATTTAGGGACACAAAGAACTTTCAATCTTCACTTCTCATTCTCTCTTTCTCACAGGAAGGGTTCTGAAGATATATTCATGTCAAATGATGAGCAACCATAAAGACAATGAGGAGTCCCAGAATCTGCAGGACCAGAAAAGCAGGCGTGCAACCACCCAGCGTGGCATGTGGGTGGCAGGCCTGGAGAGCAGCCCATCCAGATAGAACCTGGAAGATCAAGGGTCTTTCTAGGAGCAATATGGGGAGAACAGATTCTTCAGAGGACAAAACATGACAAGAGCTTCAGGAAGAAATGTGATCATGATAAAGGCAAAGAGTACAACAACCAAGGTACTCACAGAAAAAATGGACTAAGTTGCAAACATAGTATTTGAAACTAAAGTGAAAGAATCATTACATACTGTTGTCCGCATTCAGCATTAATCGATAGCAAGAGCAATTAGCCAAGTATGGTGGCACACATGTGTCACTCCAGCACTTTAGGAGAGGCTGAAGCAGGAGGATCACTGCAGATTCCAAACTAGCATAGGCTACATAGTGAGTTCAAGGTCAGTCTGAACTATATAGAGAGACCCTGCCTCAAACAATCAAAAAACTCAAGGTTACTGAACAAATTGATAGTGTTAACACTGGTAAGACAGAAAGAAACTGAGAAGTGGAGAGACAGTGGAGACAGTGGAGAGGAGAAGCAGAAGCGGTGTCCTTATTTTACAAAACAGGAAGTCAGGGAACATAACCAGTCTATGCTCCACATTCAGCCAGCGAAGTGCCCCTTAGAGTACCAGGTCGATGTCAGCATAACAAAAAAGTCAATGTGGTTGCAGTGCAAACTGCTGGTCTGTGTCATCAAAAACATCAGCTGAATACAAAAGTGCACAAATACAACTAAACACACAAGTCTACAAGAGCACACAGGGTACACAATGGTGCGTCCTACAATACAGTGTACACATGCACAGGGTACAGCAAGTCTCTCTGCCCCACGTCTCTCCTCTCTATCTGGTTATCAGCCAGCCCTAGATGCTCCAATCATATAGCATCCTTATGTGTAGGGCTTTATGTGCACAACAATCTATTAACTTCTTCCATCAGGCCATCTTCATTCTAACAAGTGCTGAAGTGCAGTGATTTGTTTCCCAGCATGCTGTGCTGGTCCCACCCGCACTGAGACAGAGATTGAGACTGGGCATGGTGGCATGCGCCTGTAATCCCAGCACTTGGGAGGCTGAAAACAGAAGGACCACTATGAGTCCAACCTACATAGTGAGACCCTGTAGATCCTGTATACCCTGTACAACATGCAAAAAAAAAAAAAAGCTTTCTGTACAGAACAGTTCACCAGAGCAAAATTGGACCTAATTTGCATGAGGAACACAAAGAGAACAATTAAGTCAATTAATATTTCTAACAGGTATATATATTACAGAGTAATTACAAAGCATGCTTATGACTAGTCAATCTAATACATGCTATACTGCAATATATTTTTCCATTTTAAAGTGAACAAATCACAACACATTTTAATAATAACTATGAGATACAGAAATGTAACAAAATATGGTCATTTCCAGGGGAATGTGGGATCAATGGTTATTTCACTCTTTTCCTTCAGCACCTCTGCAGTTTCCAAGTTCACTGCAATGAGCATGTATTCTTCTCTCAAATGATAACACTAAATACTCAGAAGTTGGAGGAACTGTTACACTGAATAATTGTATTTCACTTACAAAGAAAACATAAATATATTAGTGAAGGAGAATAAGTTTATAGAATTCCCCAAAAGAAAATTAAACTTTAAAAAAGTTAATTTTTTAAAAGAACCTCTCAATACTAGTTGTGACTTGGTTAAAAAAAAAAAAAAATCTTTCCTAACAAGAAGTAGCCAAAATATAGCATAAAAGAAGTTAGAGTGAGGAAAATAGGGCCTCGTTCTCACTCCTTGTTGTGTACACCACTTAGATGATCACCATTTCCATTTCTTCTACCTTTTTTTTTTCCCTTTCCTGCTCAATGCTAAGGACTGAACCTCCCCACCCCCCATATCTAGGCCAGCTCCCTACCACTGAGCCACACCCTTAGTCCTCCTTTATTCATTCTCACTATGGGCAACAGGACTCAATTTTAAGTGCTCCACTTCAAGTTAATCAAGTCTCTCCATTTGGGACCAAAAGTGTTTGAGTTTTAATGAGCTCAGCCTTGCCCACTGATGTAAAGAAAAAGCTGCCAACTCTGTAAACCAAAAAAAGGGAAAGTTTTTTTTTTTTTTTTTAACCAGGGCAATGTCCTATCTCTCTGTCACATATAGTAAGCAATTTTAAATTATCACAGTACTGTGTACTATACATTCTATAAAACCAGGTCAGTACCTAGAAATACTGGTACTGCTGTAAATATATGTCAAATTCTACAATGGATAAAATTCTCTGGAAGATGATGTTTTTGAGATAGAAAAAAAGGTATACAAAAGTAAAAGAAATGTGGGTGTAGCTGCAATTTTTCATCTCAGAATTAAACTTTTTAAAATAACCATTATGTACTTTTGTTATTGTTGTTTGTCTTTTTGAGACAGGGTCTCGCTGTGCAGTTCATGCTGGCCTTGCGCTCACTTGGTAGCGCAGGCTGGTCTCTAACTCACAACGATCCTCCTGCCTCAGCCTCCTGGGATTACATCCAACACTATTACATCTTTAAGCCTATATTTTTCCTATAAAAAATTCATAACAAGTCTATGCCAGTTTTTATGAAATGTCTAAGTCATTCAAAACAGCCAATAATTATAATTTTTTGAATAAAAAGTACTAACTACATTTCTAATGCAAAAATATCCCAAACAAGAAAACTAAAAGCTAAGAAGGTCTTGGCACTTTTCTTTTTATCATTAAAGATTTTTTCTCCCAAGTACTATCCAAGGGGCCAAGGAGATGGCTCAGTGGAATAAGCGCTTCCCTGACAAGGGCCTGAGTTCAATCCCTGGTTCTGCAAAAAATAAAAATAAAAACAAAAATAAAAAAGTAAAGAGGTTACTCAAGTACTATCCAAATTAAAATACAGACATTTTAATACACAGAATAAATGTATATCCGTTAGGTAATTCTGAATATAGGATAAGTTAAGCCATTATAAAGAAGGAAAAACAATGTTAGATGTTGACTTTACAAGTTTTTAAAACTTGTACTCTATGCCACGGATACGCCAATATTTTACTTATCCTGTGCATAAAAGCATGAGTTGATTGTTAAAAATGATTCTCCCTGTCTCCCACTTTCTGCCCTCTACAAGTACTGTTACAGAACCGAATAGGACATCTTCAGTCAGCCTCATCCGGTTACATGCATCTTCCACTCACTGACAACTATCTTTTCATCTCAGGGAGTACAAACATGTCCCTGCCTCTTCTCCGCTACACGTACAGACCAATCACCCCTTGAATTTGACTCAGCTGGAAAATTCTTTCTGGTTACAAAGCAGCCAAGAACATACTTTTTGGTTTCAAACAGACCCAGCCTGAGGTTATATCCTATCGTAACCATGACACCGAGAAATAGTCTTATACATTAGAATTAATGTGATTTTGGATAATTTTCCTTACTGCTAAAATTAAAGAGTAATATTTTTTTTAAAGTTAAGGCAAAGAGACAGTTATTCAATATCGCAAGGCTTACTTTGTATTACTAAATGCAATGTAAACATGTTATCTATATATACAACTAAAAATATTTACATATATATACATATGTATATATGTGTGAATGTATGCATATACAAGTAAATTTGATAGGTAGATTTAGAAATTACCTGTTGAAATGAAACTATAATACCCTGAGAAACAAAAAGGACAATGTGATACAAGAACACTAACCAAACCTACTTCTGTTGTTTTTTTTAAACTGCTTTTACTAAGTACACTAAATAGTCATTATACAACATACATACATATACACTCAAACACATAGTACCTTTAATTTTGTGTTCTCAAGATTCAGAGTTTCATTGTCATATTCAATTGACTGAAGTTTTCTAAGAATCTCTTCATATGAATTTTTTCCATGGGCTTCCATTTTCTTCAGATCTTCCAAAAGGTTATCAATTTGCCTTTATAAGATAAACATTTTATGAACGTTACAGAAACTATCATTCAAAGAACGCATTCTAAGTGCAGAAAATCAGTAGGGTGCCTTGTTTCAAATAGGGCGTTTACAAAAGTTAACAGGATTTACAGAGCAAGGGAAGCAAGCAGAGCTAATCTATAGGATTAGCACCAGAGTGGCCTTGATTAGAAAGAAGTACCCAATTTTTATTGATGAGGCCAATAGAAATTACATAACAAGCTCTCTGCTAGTCAATAAATTTCTAAAACCATCAGGCCCAGATCTGCATATCTGTCTCTCTCATTTGCACACATGCACGTTATTTACACACAATGTTGAGGACAAGCTTGAAGAAAAAAGTCAAGTAAGGCAATGACAACTAATCTTTAGAAGCAAATTATATGTTCATTTTTAATGATAAAACTGAACACACAAAATATATGAACAACACAACATAAATATATTAAAGGTTTGTGTTAGACTACCAGTAATAACTTTCAAAGCATGCAAGCTGTACTTTGACTCATAAATTTTTGTCATGCATTTAAATTACTGTAAGAAATATTTTTAGGATTTTCAAAACTTTTATTTGTCAGATTCTAAACTTTTGTAAATAGTACCACACATTCTTGTTTGAGAAATGCCACTTCAACTGAAGACAAAGTTCATATTAATATTGACTATAACAGATAAATGACCTACATTCAATTGCAAAATACTAAGTTTTGCAAGTTCAACTTTTTTTTTCCTTCTTCTTCTTCTTTTTTTTATTTTTTTATTTTTAGCTTAATTTTATATGAAGTGGAGAATAGAAGTGAGAGAAGACAAAAGTTTGGAAGGATTTTTTTTTGGGGGGATGGCTCAGGATGCCTTAAGGGCAGGTCTGGTAAGGCATAAGACTCTGGGGATTGAACCACAGAATCCTGAAGCTGACTGCTTCGCTTAAGCAGGCACCTAAACAATGGAGCTAATTGGCAGGCCCCTGCAAGCTCAATGCCCATGCAGTTTTAAGGAGTAATCATTTTTTGTAACATAGTAAAAAAAAGTTCATAGAATTACAAGTAGTAGAAATAAATTATTCAGGCAGCACAGTACCTTTACCATGGAACATCCAGAAGAACCAAAATACTGACATTGAGAGAGGAAAGAACTAAAAATATTTCTTCCTAAAAAAAATCTAAATCTTTTCTTACTTTTTCATTGTTTCGATCTGAACTTCCAACTCTGTTTTTTCTATTACAATGTTCTCATAATGGCTTTTCCAGGCACTGGAAGCTGAAATTGTTTCAGACAGCTTGGCTTCCTAAAAAATACATGAAGTGCTCATCGTACAATTTAAACACATTTTGCTTCCTTCAAGGTCCTAAACACAAATTAATTACAATAACAAGACACACTTCCAATAAAGCATACAACTCCTATTAGAGTATAGCATAGGGCTGGCGAGATAGCTCAGCGCTTCAGCAAGTACAAGGGGTTTGATCCCTGGTCCCACATGCCATGCCAGCCCCACACCCAGGGTGTGCTGAGCTGGTGACCGAGTCCAGATGCACACCTATAATCCCAGCACTGGGGAGGCTGAAAATGAGAGTATCACTTTAAGTCCGAGCTGAGCAATGGGACCCTGTACCAAATACATAAAATGAAAAAAAAAAAAAAAGAAGAAGAAGTATAGTTTTTAACTTTGAATATAGGGAAGCTCTAAACTTTAACAAAATATCTATATTGATATTATTTTCTATCTACACAATGGCAGTTTCAACTTAACATTTAAAGTATGTCAGTGTAACTTTTTAAAACAATATTTTTGTAATGAAGATAATTTTCTATTTATTCAACTTTTCATTTCAATTTCACATGCAGAAGATGCTACCAATTCCACACACATGTACAGTATAAACAGAGACTATTCCTAATTTCACCACCTCAGAACAGCCACTAGTGCAGCCTGACTGATCACAGTGACGACGCAAGCTCTGTTCTGCAGGGATCGCCCACAACGGCGCCTCAGCACTGCTGCTGTCAGCAAGCAGCTGAAAGTGGTCGCCGGGGCACAGGCATCTTGAACGAAAGAGCAGGGATTTTTGTCTATTTCAGTCATCATGGTATTTCCTTGGACCCTGACAGTGTCTGGGGCACAGCACGCAGGTCAGACAGCTCTCCAAAGACCCACCTAAGGAACCAGGCCCTGGGCCCCTCAACGCGCCAGAGAAAAACAAACCGAGTCTGATTCAGCTTGCTAGGATTGGATTAGTGGTGACTCAGGGCTAGTAATGAATTGGAAATTAGAAGACCAGAACCAGCGACATCAATGGTTAACACTTATTGCAAGATTCCATCTCTCCTTTCTTTTGGCAAACAAGGATTAATGAGCATCTGCTATGTGCAAGATAGAACTGTTCACAATTTCCATACTAATATTTTTGTTATGAAAGGGCTAGTATGTTCGTATTTTATTTGGGATAAAATTTAATATAAATTACGGCTGATGATTTGGGTGTAATGCATATCATCAAGTATGCATTTATATTATAATATAAATTAAGATATTTGGATGTTTTACCTATAAAATGGAATTTATACATGAGACACAATTGTTAACTGAAATTCATATGGAGTATAGTACTTAATTAACTGTGACTTTCCTAGAAGGCAGAAACTAGTCAATACTATCACCTTCCTAGGAAAGATTTTTTTGAGGTAACTTACCTTTGCTTTTAAAAAAAATCTCACAATTAAATAAATAGATGTAAAGAAGGATCTAGTTTTACAGAAAACATTGGACTAATTCTTTTTTTTTTTCTAATTATTTACTTATTTATTTATTTAGTCCTGCCTCAGCCTCCCAGTGCTAGGATTACAGGCATATGCCAGCAAGCCCGGTTTTGCAAAGAGCACTAGGGTTTTGAGGCCAGCATAGCATGTGGTACGGGGAATCAAACCCAGGTACCTGCACTTGCCAGGCAGGCTCTTAGGCCACAGAGCTATCTCCCCAATGCTGGGCTAACTAGTGTGCAGAATTACAGGGCATTTAATGCCCCGGATTCCAGGTACTAAGTATCAGGATCAGTGCAGCCCAGTACTTTCAAAATCCTCCTTTCTTCTTGTAGTCATTCTTAAAATAGACACAAAACAAAAGCTCATTTTACCCTTTTTCCACTAGACTGAAATTTCTTACAAACTAGTAAGTAGTAATCTTCTAATGACCAGAGACCATGCACCCTTTCAAATTCTCATTCTTGGGCAGGCCAAATAGCTCAGTGGATTAAAGTGCCTGCAAACAGGCACAGGGGCTGGGGGTTCCATCCCAGGGCCTGCTGTGCCAGCCCCACCCTCCAGGACATTGAGACTGGGCATGGTGGCATGTGCCTATAATCCCAGCTCTTAGAGGCTATAAACAGGCAGATCACGATGAGTCTGATCTAGTAGTGAGTCTGAACACCCTGTAGACCCTTCCCTAAAAATAAATGAATAAATAAATAAAATTCATATTCTCCTTGATTTTTCTGAAGTACTTGGTAAATTTTAGGCATATTATAAATGAATGTGTGATGATATTTCATTGGATGTTTATTTAATTCTTGTTGAACTCTTCACGTTTTGGGCTTAAGTTACAGTTTAAATAGTGCTATTCTCAGGGGAACTGGATAAGCCAGCTCCTGCCACTTAGGACTTAACATTCTATTAGAAGGGAATAACAAAAATAAATGCAAGATTCGGATTGTAATAAGTGCTCTGACAAAATTAAATATGAATATAATTGATCATTGTAGAACTGATTTTTAAAGAGTAGTCAGGGAGACTTCTGAGAAGATGGCAGATGAACAAGTACTTAAATGTTTTTTTTTTTAAAAAACCACCTAAGGGGGGGCTGGAGAGATGGCTCAGTGGTCTAAAGCACCTACTTAGAACAAGTTCAGCGAAGCACAGGGACCACGGTTCAATCCCCCAGCACCACATG
>NW_004524685.1:3368545-3373180 GCF_000260255.1 Octodon degus | reverse complement strand
ACATGCCAGCCAGCCCGCCCCCTGGTGGGCTGAGCTGGCCACACACACACACCACTCTCTCTCTCTCTCTCTCTCTCTCTCTCTCTCTCTTTCTCTCTAATAAATAAAAAAAAAAAATTAAAAAAACCACCTAAGGGGCCGGGGAGATAGCTCAGTAGAATAAGCGCTTGCCTGGCAAGCTCAAGGCCCTGAGTACAATCCCCGGGTTCCAGAAAACAAAAAACAAAAAACACCTATGGTGAGCTGGGGAAGAACACAAAGTCAGGCAGCAACAAACAAACTGCATGCATTAAAGGAAAAAAAGAAGTACAAGGTGGCAGAAATGTGTGGCACCATAGTACGTTGACATACATTTTCTCTTGTGTCCCACCCACAATCATGTAAGACAGATTTATTATTCCCTAGTTCACAGAAAAGGAAGGTGAAGCTTATGGAGGTTAAGTTCTTATCTGGTGCTACAGGGTTAAGCAAAGGAGCTCTTCCACTCTACAGCTTGGGGCACGGTGATGCTATCAATAGGAAACCCTCAAGAATGTTCAAGCACAAAATTTCTTTTTACCACTCCAGAATATTTTCAGGAATTCAGCCATGTCAACAGCTTTCTAGCCTGTGAACCTAGTCCTCAGTGCTCATGAATGTAGGTTAAGTATCAGGCCCTAAAATGCTAACACTTGGGGTTATAAAATATTAAGTTGTTTTGTTTGCACAAGCTTTTATGCAAGTCTGTTTTCATTTCTAAGAGCCTCTAATAATTCTACAAGCCTTACCATAAGTTCTTAAGAGATGGGATACTAGCGAGATATTAAAAATAATAAATATTTCATTAGTTGGTAACTGAATAAATATAATACTTTGTCAAAAACAACAAAGCACCATGTCCATTTTTCAACTCCGTACTATACTCAAAGATATCTTTCACATGGCGAGTTTACGTCAGCATATGGTTTCAAATGCATTGCAGAGCTGAAATGAAGTGTATTCCTGAATAAAGTCATATGGTTAATAACATAAATCAGCATTTCCCAAACTGATATTTCTCAGAACCAGTTCCAAGAGCTGCTTTGTGGGGAAAAGAGGAGTTCTCTAGCTAAGTAAGTGTGGGAAACTCTTAGCTCCATACCCTCATTCTACTGTTTCTAGAAGCCTCTCGAGGAGCTTTGCTATGCTAATGTACTAGGAAGGCTAACCCTTCTTTGGCCTTACAAACTCGTGTGTGTGTGTGTGTGTGTGTGTGTGTGTGTGTGTGTGTGTGTATGGCATGTGCCTGACATAATTAACATTTCCTTTCACTAAAGCTCCCAAGGAAATGCTAATATAATTCAATACAAAAATCTTATATTTTTGTGTCAGCTTGCAAAATAAAAGACTGAAACAAAAGTTATGGGTAAAGTTTCTCTAATATCAACAACATTAAAAATAGACCAAAATTATTAGGCACCATGACATTAACAACATAAACTGAGTACACAAAGTATACCTTTGAAAAAGCACACATACCATACTTACCTGATCCCTAATTTGGGAAGTGAGGTGCTCGGCATCTCCTGTGAAATGTGCGAGCCTGTGTTTGTAGATCTTAGATGCCTTTCTCAGAGCTGTCACTTTCTGCTTGCCTGCTTCTTTCATGGCTTCCACCTCATGCTTATTCATCTTCAACTGCAAGTTCCATTTGGCTATTTTGGTTTCTAAACTCTAAAAAAATATGAACAGCTTAATAATTTCAGAAAGCCAATGTTTGCATAAACATTGTAAGAACATGTGTACCATCTTCTGCACAGATTTTTATCAAAACAGCTAGTCTGATGAATAAAACATGTGAAGAAAAACGATTTCCCCAATGCTTCTTTGTAACCAGTTAAAGGGTGTAAATTTAAAATATTTACATAAAACTTATACTACCATTATTAAATAGACTAATATTGGTGGTTATGATATAAATACTAACTTCTTTAAAACTTCTGTGATTTATTAGGACATTTTCAACTTCACATCTAGAATGATCCATAGAACTAGTTTTAAAAACTAGTTTAGGGCCAGCCAAATAGTTTAGCAGATTAAAGTGCCTGCAAGCAGCCTCAGAGGCCAGGGGTTTGATCCCAGGGCCTGCCCTGCCAGCCCTGTCCCCGGGGCCTGCTGAGATAGAGATTGAGACTGGGCATGGTGGCACACGCCTGTAATCCCAGCTCTTAGGAGTCTGTAAACAGGCGGATCACTGCAAGTCTGATCTAGTAGTGAGACCCTGAACACCCTGTAGACCTTTCCCTAAAATACAGAGGAAAAAAAAAACTAGTTTAAAAAACTGAAAATAGAAGTTAACCAAGTAAGAGGTATGCAGATTTCAAAGTGAATTGGTAACTCTCAAAACATATTAGAGCTCTTTAGTTTCAAAGATAAAAGCTTAATTCTCAAATACATTAGTATTCTTTAATGGGAAAAATAAAAGCTTAAGGAAGATCTGATCAAAATTATGAAGGGTAACAATGAGATGAACATAGGCCTTCCAAATTTTAATCTACCTAATTAAGGAGCATGCAATTACACTGAGAACAATAGAACTATTATTTTACCCAAACAATGGTAAGTTTTTGGTGGCTTAGTGGCCCCTCACTTATCACGGAGGTTGTTCCAGACAGCCCCACATAAGTGAAAATCAGCAAAGTAGCAACGTTATATTTTAGTATTTACATATATTTTTAGGCTTTATAAACCCTTCCCGCATTCTTATAAACTCTTCCCACATTTTTAAAAACACTTCTAATGTTCTTACCATTTTCTAAACTCATAAACCTATGGAACTTTAACAACATCCGTATACTGTATGGTACTGCACAATCCCACCATAGCAAAAAACTGCGGTAAAGAATGTAGATTAATATTTTTTGAAAACCCACAAAACAGTGAGTCTGTGAAAGCTGAACAGCAAAATAGCGAAAGACTACCGTAATGATTGATTCCAACACTAAGCACGTTTAGATATACCAAGGACTACTGGATCTAAAAGATCACCTAAAGGTGAGTAGGTCGCTGAGGACAGTCTGGTTCAGAGTGATTATGTTAACTGGCACCCTCGGCTCTGATGCAAGTCCTGGTAACATAATGAAAGAATATTACGCTAGGTGGAAAGTGGATCTGATCTAGTGAAACAGCTTTCATGTTTTTATTTCAAATTATTTTATATTGAAAGTGTTTCAGGTATTAAATAGACAGTCATTTTCATAAAAAAATTGTAAAAGGAGTCGTAGAAATATGGCTTTTCAACTCCATAACCATAAACACCAGGCTTGATCTCTGTAAAGAGCACCTGGGAAAAGTAAGAGAGCACAAACACCTTTTCAAGCTGTCTTTCCAGTGCTGCAGGGCGATCATCTCAGCTAGGGAGGAGATTAAGGCAGGGGAACAGCGCGATCCACGCTGGCCTGCAACTAAGTGAGTTCTGCCTCAAAATAAAAATTTTAAAATAGGTAGGCAATGCCACATGAGTGAGACCCTCTGCCATGTCCTCGGGGCCCCTCCACCCCTCCGGAGCCCATCTCCCAAGCCCACCAAGTGAGTGAGAACTTCTGCCGTGCTCTCGGGACCCCACAGACCCAGCCCAAGCCCAGGCCTTGCTAGGGTGTGGGAGAGTATCTGCGCTCTCCTCCTACCCCCTGGGCCAGGGGCAAAGGAGAGGGGAACAACAGGTTCACTGTTGTGCCAGAGGGGCACAACAGGTTCACTTCCAAGGGCTGCAGCAGGAAGGAGCTGAGTACAACAGCTAGACCCAAGCCAGGCACAACTGGATAAAGTCAAACTTAATAGACCTACACCTGAATTTCAGCAACTACCAAGGTTATAACTGCACCAAAGCTCTACATCAAAGATCAGAGGTCAGTGCTATATGAAATAACAAAGAGAAGGAGCAAAATGCTATCGCAAGCCTTGAGTCCAACCAGAACAAGTGCAGAGGACACTAGCTTAGTTGTGACGTATGAATTAATACCGTCTGAAGTAAAGAAACAACAGCAGAAAGGTATAAAGGAACTCAGATCAGAATTACTCTCTGAAATAAAAAAAGAAATATCTGAATTAATAGCATCTGAAGTAAAGAATCAATTACAGAAACATAGGGAGGAAACCCAATCTGAAAAAAACATTGCGGTAAAAGAATTTATAAGTGCTTCTAAAAAAGACATTGATAAAAAAAAAAAATAGAGATTAGAAAAATGATGGATTCCTTCAATGAGCAATACAGGAAAGAAATAGATCGCATGAAGCAGAGTCAAAGAGATACAGAGGAAATTAAAATCTCAATCAATCACAAGCTTGCAAAACCATTTAAGTGAAAGTGAAGACAGAGTTTCAGATCTTGAAGACACTGGGACAGCTACTGAAAAGGTAAGAAAGGATCTCTTAAAAACAACAAGGATGCAGGAAAGAATAATCAATCACCCGAAAGATGATGCAAAGATCAACAATGTGAGACTAATAGGCATCAATGAGAAAGAAGGAGTCAATACAAATGACATTAAAAAAATGTGGGCAGAAGTAATAGCAGAAAACTTCCCAATATGAGGAAACAATCTGACATTCAGGTAACCGAAGCATACAGAATGCCAAAGAACCTCAACCCAATGAAAAACACACCGACATATAATA
>NW_004524685.1:3353671-3363355 GCF_000260255.1 Octodon degus | reverse complement strand
ATCCTGAGGGGATTTCACTGACCTTATCAGACCCAAAAGCTACAACTCTTGTTGCATAGGTCCTGCTTTATCTTGGTCTTAACGATCCAGCAGAAAAGTATAAAAACGAAGTATAAGAAGTAAAGCCATGCTGTTAGGTTGAGCTGTAGGGGACTCAGGCCAACAATTTCTGACATTGCCAGTGAAGCAGAGGCCCCAATACTATTATGGGCTACTGAACTCTTTTAGAATGTTTTGCTGAGTTTACACACCTATAATATTTAAATGATGGAACTTAACAAAAAGGGGGATACAGATGAATGTCCATTTTGTATCTGTGTATTTAAGGTGGTTAGGATATATAATTACATACTCTTAATGAATAGAGGGATTTGCTCTAATGGTGTTTGTAAATAGGATATCAAGTCTGAATCTTGTACAGCAATTAAACACTAGGAAGAATGTATGCAATGTGTTAATTATTGGAACTGTCCTACCAATTTGGTGTGAAACTGTCTCATCGCTATTTGTTTTTCAATAAAATTATGGAAAAAAATAAAATAAAATAAAAATGTCTTATGAAATATTGCATTGAATGGTTGGGGGAAAAAATTTCAGGACTTCCCATTATAAAAGGTCAAGGAAATATGTGTCATTCCTATAAACCGCCACGAGGTGTCAGCATTGTACCATGAAAACTAATTGTTACACAAAAATCCTTTTATATTTGATAGTTTAACTAAAAAGAGATTTTTTTTAAAAAGGTTTACATTTGGGATTTTCTCACTACGTTTTATCTAATCCCAAACTTATACAAGTTATCAGGAGTGTACTGAAATTATGAAAATATTATCTTAGTTTCAGAGTAAATTCTGTCATTTGCCAAATAAAAGCACATAAAGTCTTGGGCTTTTCGTACTGGAAAGAACTACAAGGGTGCTGCATTTCATGCAGAAAATTATTCCTTATCTCTTTTAAAATTAAAAAATTCTAATTCTCTTTGCTACATTACAAAGATTTTAAGATAAATTTGTTCCAAGTTTTCAGAGGATCACAAAGTACATTTTTAAAAGACTAAATACAAATAACTCCACACAGTAAAACACTAAGATTTATACTGCCTAGCTAATTCACTCTTTTCATTCAAAAATAAAACAAAAAAAAAATCAAAATTTCTTATACCTAAATCCAAAAAACTAAATCCTAACCCCTGATTAGTTTGCTCGCTTGCTTGTTTGCTTCCTGGGAATCAAACTCAGGACCTTGCACTTGCCAGGCAGGCAGTACTATTGAGCTATATCACCAGCCCCTGAGTAGTGTTCTAAAAGTCCATGAGTGGGAGAAAATTTAGCAATCTAGGATAACTTATTTTAATTGCTCTTTAACATTTCCACTGTACGTATGCATGTATGTATGTATGTATGCATTTGGTCCAGGGTCTCAGTACACAGCTTGGACTCATAGTGATCCTTCTGTTTTCAGCCTCCCCAGAGCTGGGATCACAGGTGTGCACCACCACGCCTGGTCTCCGTGTGGCAGCTCAGGGTGCCTGGGGGCAGGGCCAGCGCAGCATGCAGTGCTGGCACTTAGTTTGCTGAGCTATCTTGCCTGCCCAACATCTGCATTCTTAAAAAGAAGTGAGACAGGAAAGTGTCAGGGCAAAGTCTCTGGATTTCAGCCTGATGTTCTTTCTCCAAATTATCATGGATACAAAAAATAAAATAAAATAAAATAAAATAAAATAAAATAAAATAAAATAACTTACCTTAAAAAATCATTTAATGCTTCATTTTTTAATTTTAGAGTATTTTCAAACCTTCTCAACCGCTATTTGAGGAAATAATTAACATTGCAAAACTTAAACTGGGGTAGATAACTTTCATATATTAGATCACAATTTCTGTATTCTCTGGTATTTATCATACAGAACGCTGTAATGCCCTGTCTTTTTTATCTGTAGTGTCCTAAGACATCACTGCTAACAGACAGAGGGAATCTATGGGAAAAGAGATTTAAAAAGAACACATGGGAGGAAAAAAGAACAAAATTTATACCATAAACCTGCTTGGCGTCCTCATAAAGAGCAAAAGCTTTGTCATTGAAAGAAAAAATACATAAACCCAGGCACAGCTCAGAAACTCATGCTACAGGTTGCAGATATGGCTGTAACTCAAGAATGTAAAAGCAGGGGCCGGGGAGATGGCTCAGTGGAATAAGCACTTCCCTGGCAAGCGCAAGGGCCTGAGTTCAATCCCCAGTTCCACCAAAAGAAAAAAGAAAAAGAGTGCAAAAGCACACACAAGTCTAAGTAGAAGTCCTCAGAATTCGTTGGGCAAAGCTGTACATGTATGTGAAGATGAGAACACAGCTTCTTTTCCTTTGGCAAAAATAATAATGGTAGAGGGCCACAAGATAAGCTCAGTGGGCCAAGCAGCTGCTTAGGCAGGAGCAGGGACCAGGCTTCTATCCCCTGTACCACATGCGGTGCCGGCCACCAAGCCCAGCAGTGGTGGGCACACCTGTAATCCCTGCCCTGGGGAGGCTGAGAACAGGAGGATCACTACAAGCCCGAGCTGCGGGGTGAGACCCTGGACCAAAACCATTGAAATATTAATAATAATAATAACAATAATAACAATGATGATAATGGTAATAATTATAATGGCAGATCTAGATGCATTTAGGTTGTTATCATAGCAACTTCAAATTCTTATCTTAAAGTGACTGTCCCGCCAACAGAATAATAAACCAAAACTTCCCTAGAGGTATACTTTAATTGCACATTCTTCCTTTCATTACATATCACAATTGTATAATCCTACTAACTTACAAAGATTACCCAATTATCTAATAACATGCTAGGTTAATTGATTTTTAAGTTTTCATGATTAATAACAAAAGTGTACTGACTGCTTTGTGTTATAGATGTATGTACGAATGCATATACAGATGCAGGAAAAAGGCTGGACCTATACATATCAAAATGTTAACAATGGTTTTGACATGCTTAAAGTAATTCAATCAAATCCCTCCTAGAATGGTATTTAAAAGAGACAGCATTTTTATACTTGGATTTGGACCCTAATTTTTAGAAGGAACAGAATTCTCACCATTAAGATTTACCTCAAATGGATTTCCATGGCAATGCTTAAGCTGAATTATTTTATAATCACCACATTCCACAATGAAGGCATGGCTTTCTAATTTTTCATGACCTTTATCACTGAAACTATAAAAACGAATAAGAATTTATAACCTTTATATATTCTTTTAACTTATCGTTTTCTGCTTCCTTTTTATTGATTTGGAGCTGCAGTCGCTCATGTACTACTTTTACTGATTGGGAGAAACGGTTTGCTTTCAAAGCATTTGCCTATAAGACAGAAGAAACAATGAAAAAATGAAGTTAATTTCTTTTCCGACCAATACTTTCAATTTTAGCATAATTCAGACACAACCTCAAAGGCTTATAGAAGCAAAATACTTTATACAAATTGACACCCCATCACAAATATATTTTATGCAAAACCAGGGAGGAGTTTTCTCCCCATATTTTGAATGCCTCCTAATAATTACCTTTTGCAAAAAAAAAAAACTCAATCTCTGCTCAGTAAAATTATAGGTATAGCTAAAATACTCCCACAAACACAAAAATTATTTAATTTGTTCCCAAGTTGAAATACAACACAATTTTATGGAGAGTTCTTAAATTGTGCTGAGTACATACCTAGGTACACTTTTAACTACAAAACTCTCAAATAAACAAATCTTTTTAAAAGCTGAGAGAGGCTGGGGAGACAGCTCAGTCAGTGGCACAGTGTTTGCTTGGTAAGTGCAAGGTCCTGAGTTCAATCACTGGTACCAAAACAAAACAACAAACAACCAAAAAAAAAAAAAAAAAAACCAGAAAAATTAAGCTTCTACCTTTGAAATATAAGGCTTACAAACATTTCAAGCAATGTGAATTGTGCAAAAGCCTCTCCTGTGTTACTTTTTTTCACTTCATTCTAAGGATATTGGACTAGGATGGAAAGAAGAGGGAGTCTGTACTAAAAAAAATACAGTGAATTAAGCCCAAAAGCTCAAAATTTTCTTACCTTTTCATTCTGAAATAAGCAAGACAGCTCTTGAATATAGTTTTCCTTTTCAAGTACCTTCTTCTTAAGGTTCTTCAAAAGACCATGTAAAGGAAATTTCACAACTGAGACAACACTGTCTAATTTATACAACAACAACAACAACAACAAAAAAAAATCAGAAGCAATGGATTCAAAGTGAAGAATCACTTACTGTGTTTTCACTTTCATTATCTGTTAGATTTTTCAACAACATGCTGGGTAAATTGTCTCCTGTCTGTGAAGAAAGGAAAGTACAAATATCAGTGTCCACAAACTGTACCTCTGCATATGAAAAGCTAGAAAGTAAAATAAGTGAAACTCAAAATGTGACTACGGAGCCCTATGTACAGGTCAGACTCCTGTGAGAGTTACCATCAGAAACATTTTTTGTCAAAGTGTTCCAAATCCTTTTTTGTCCATGATTTATGAAGTTAATTTATTAAACTGATTTCAAGACAAAACTACTAAAAAGTGGGCCAATGACATTTAAAAATCACCAAAAACCCTATTACAAAAGAACTTCGACATAGTACTTTTTATACAAAGGCAAAAATTATAAATACCTTAAATTCTAGCAATAGGAAATTTCTTAAAGCATTACAGCAAATTAGTAACAGAATTCTACGTAAGCACTGAAAATGAGCCCATAGAGAATGTTTATTGATCCCTGAGGGTCGGGTCCCTACTTAAGAATCAAACTATAAATTCCTCTAATCCAAAAGGCAGAGCTATGCACACACAATTTCAGAGGGCCACAGCCACAGGAGACAGTTAAGATTCCTTTCTACTGAAGAAATATTTAGTAGTTAAGAAAAAATTAATAAGACAGTGTTAAATACAAAACTGAAGTCATAGCACAGTGAGAATACTATGACCTCAATTTTTAAAAATTATATATATGATACTACACATATATACACAAACAAACACTACACTACATACACAGTAATGGAATGAAAGATCAGAAATATTAAGAGTTTAACAAAGACTTTTCACTGACTATGGACATCAGAAGAATTTTTTGCTTAGTTTTCTGATGGGCACATAACTTTTTAATTATCAATCTGTTATTTAATATATATTTTTTTACAATTCTGAGAAAATGCTATCATAATAAGGAGGCAAACAGGAGTTAAGATTTTGTCACTTGGGGCTGGTGAGATAGCTTCAGTGGACTAAAGCACCTGCTTAGGCAGAACGCAGCAGCCGGGGTACGATCCCTGGCCTGCTGTGTTGGCCTGGCCTCCGGGGTGCTCTGTGGCAATGGAGACTGGGCGTGGTGGCACATGCCTGTAATCCCAGCCCTTGTGAGGCTGAAAACAGGAGAATCACTGCGAGTTCAATCTACGTAGTGAAACCTTAGAGACCCTGTTCTAAATACAAAAATAAAAATAACTATTTTTATCTGACTGTACCACATTCCAGTGATGGCAAACTTTTTAGAGAAGCCCAAACTGCAACACAAAACCTACTTGCTTATTGCAGTGTAAACCTGAATACACAAGTTGTAGTTCACAAAACAAAACCAAACCCAACAACTCTACATTATCACCTTTTGTCTTAAAAGAGCAATACAGTAACACCCACGCCACGCCACACGTAGGCCATCGCTGCAAGCGCGATGGGTGCATGGCTAATGCGAATCAGAACCACAGCGAGCATCACTTCACCCCAGTAACAATGGCTAGGAGCAAAAAGATAAAGACAAGTGCTGCCAAGGATGAGGAAAAAAGGGCGACCTTGTACACTGCTGGTAGGGACTGATTAGTACAAGCCCTCTGACAAACAGTGTGCAGGTTCCTCAAAATCTTACAAACAGGGCCAGGGAGAGGGCTCAGTAGAATAAGTGCTTCCCTGGCAAGCACAAGGGCCTGAGTTCAATCCCTGGTTCTGCCAAAAATAATAACAATAATAATAATCTTACAAACAGAACAATTTTTGGATCACAGCAACCCTATTACTGAGTATATATCCAAAGAAAATTAAATCACTCTGTTGATGGAAATGCTGCACTTCTGTGATCATGACAGAACCAGTCACAAGAAGAAGCCAACTTCCTGTGCCCGGGAAATGATGAATGTTTTGACTGAGAGAACAGGTCCATACACACAATGGGATACTAGTTAGCCGCAGAACACAAGGAAAGCCTGACAGAAGTGGCAAGATCATGATGTGAAGTGAAGCAAGGAACAGTCGCAGTCATGAGAGTAGAGTGGTAGAACCGGCAGCCAAGGACAACGGTGGAGGGAGAAGGAAAAGGTTGGCCGATGCACACTACATTACAGTTGGGAGAGGTAAGTTCCGGGTGCTACTGCACCCTGGGGTGACCACAGACAATGATGATGTTCTCTGTAGTTCAAAACACTAGAAGACTTGGAATTTTCATTAAAAAGATAAATATTTGAGGAGTTCAATAGGTTTAAACATTACACAATGTATATATGTGTTAAAATATTACATGCTCCCCATTCATATGTAAAATGTTTATGTATCAAATTTTTTAATTTTAAAAATAGCATATGTATGTAAAATATAATGCACAAAGGACCATAAACTCTAAGAATCTGTATTTTATTACAAGTAGCTAAATGAAGTATAACAAATAATGAAAGTCTTCTGGATAAGAAGTAAAAATCTCTTTTCTATAAAAATGTGTCAGGTTTTCAAGAACTATTATGAAACACTAAAAGTAGAAACATTAACAGTAGGGGTCACTGTAATGACTACCATTTCAAACAAAAGTTCAGTGAAGTGCTTCCATAATAAATACATCAATATCTTAATTTTTATAGTTACAGAAATAATAGTGAAACCCATCGCTGTCGAGTGCTAAGCACTGATGCCTTACTTGTCTGTAGTCTGTCTGTCTAAGAAGATGCTCTAAAGCTGCTTTTACACGTTTAAAAGTATTTAATTCTTTCATTAACATTTCTTTCTGTTCAGAAATCCTCTTCAAACTGGATCCAGAAACTCTGGCCTGACAAAATATAAGAACCAGGTATGCATTTTAAGACACAGTATTAGGCAAAACACTTAAAATCTGATCACTGAAGAATAACTGTTCTCAGCAACAAAGCCACTCTTTTGCATGTAGTCACAGTAAATTGTGCCAAACTAAATAGTAGACAGAATCTGTTATATAGTACATTAAATTAAAATAAAAATAAGGTCTTAAACTCCAAAAGTGTTACAATATTCTAATAAAAGTTATAAGACACTATTTTTTTTTTATCCTTAACTCAAACTTTAGTTTGTTAAAATTTTAAAATAAGTTTTATTTCCAAATAGCATGATAGTTGCCTGGCAAGTACAAGGGCCCCAGCTCCACCAAAAAAAAAAAAAAAAAAAAAAAGTATGATAGAAAAGAAAAATATCTTTTTTGTTTTTTTTTTAATGTATTTAGTACAGAGTCTATAGGGTCTCACCACACAGACTGGACTTGTAGTGATCCTTCCTGTTTTTCAGCCTGCCAAGTGCTGGGATTATAGGCAAAACGCCACCACACCAAGTCTCAATGGCTGTCTCAGTGCCCCCTGGGGGTGGGGCCAGCAGGCAGACCAGGGATCGAACCCCCGGCCTCTGTATCTGCCTAAGCAGGAGCTTTAATCCGCTGAACTATCTGGCAGGCTGAAAAATATCTTATCTCTTAGAAAATTTACTTTTAAAGTCGCCCTTGAGAAGAGCTGATATTCTAGTTAAAGGTCAGAGAAATAAAGAAGCCCAAATATAGTTTGCAGCGTAGCTTCTCACCTGGTGCAGGTCTGAGATTACTCTATCTTTTAAAAAGAGAATCATAGTTAATGACACAGGAATAAATAAAACAATGATAAATTTCCATTTTCGTACTGAATACCCACAAGTAATCAGAGCCACTTACAATATGAGATCTTAGTTAATGTATTCTGTGCATTAATTCTAGCTTTTCACTTTATTAGATATCATAAATCAAATACTCACATTTGCAAAATTAATCTCTTCAATGGTGTTCTTAAATAATGGCAAAAGTAATTCTATAGAACAGGCTGCCAGCTCAGCTTCCTTAAGTGTTGCCTCCAGTTCAGTCCTTTCATCACTTAAGATGTCCTGCTTCAGGCTAATTACACACACACACAAATGGAATTTCAATTAAGTCTATTATGTATTGGTTACTTTTTACATTAATGTGGAATTAACAGTAGTTCTATAAGAAGCTCTACAAAAAAGTGATAATAAATCATCACAGCAAATGTGCAAACTTTTCCTAAGTTTCATAACTTTTCTATATTTCTATTATATGGAAAGATAATTTTTAAAATGTAAGTATATATAAACCACAAAAGCTATAATTCACAATGCTTAACTGTACTATTCAGTAATTGTTCAATATTCCCTCTCTAGTTTATGAGACTAAGTATGTGATTGTGTGTATTTTTTTCTTCTCCCTTATTCCAAATTATATACATATACATATACATATACATATACATATACATATACATATGTATACATATGTATATGTCTTTGTAAATCTTATTCTCAAACCTTTGCATGAAACTGACTGTTCTCCACAAAAACTGCCTCCAAAACAATGAATAAGCTAATCACATGGAACACCAAAACTAAAACTTTCCAGATGTCTCAAAACCCTTCACACTCGACTTTGGAATATGTGCCTTACCACTCAGAACCAAAGGACACGAGCTTGATTTTGAGTACTAAAAAACCAGAAACTGCTAATACCTTCACTCTTGACTATGTTTACCAGGCCTCTCTCCACTTGGGGAAGAGGGTGGAATAATTCAGGATGATTCTCAAGCCCTTAGGCATGAGCCATCATGCCCTATCTGCACACACACCAAAAACAGAATGGGGTGTTCAAAACTTTGAAGAACGTTCAGCAACAGAGATGCAATGCTTTTTTTTAACCCCTAGGAACGAATGGTTGTACAGAAATGTCAGGGGAGTTAGTGAAGGAGGAATGCCTGGCCACATTCAAGGTCCAGTCTCTAGCACTGCAAAGAAAGGGGCAAGGCCTCAAAAGAGTGACTGTCCAGCATTGTTTTGAAAATACTATGTTTTATTTCACTTTCTTTTACTTTTATGTAAGTTACTCAAATTGACTATCCTTGTACTACATAACTATATTTAAAGGAACTTTCTTAATATGAATAAAATTCAAAGTGATTTGAAAACATTGCAGCTTTAATAGGTAGCTTTTCTCTTTCTGTACAGAACATAATAAACGGCCATCTTACAAGCGATGTCAAAGCATAGATTTTGTTAGTAAGTATTACTGGCCTAAAGGACCACAGAAGATTATGCTGACACCAGTCCCTCATCACAAACTATGAGCAGAAAAATCAACAATTATTGTATATGACAAAACATTATTTTCATTTGTTAAGCTATAAACTGGACTGTATAATACATATAAAAATAATATTTTAAGATTGCTATTTTGGGGAATAATGACATATTTAAATAAGAAATGTATTTCCCATTCTAAAGAAATAAAAAGACAAGTACTTATTATATAGCAATATATCAAATGATAGTGAACTAGTACTCATTACCCATATTTCCAATATTTCATATTATTATTTTCATT
>NW_004524685.1:3352288-3353571 GCF_000260255.1 Octodon degus | reverse complement strand
AATTCCAGCCCAGACTACTACACCCTGCAAAACTCTCTTTCAAGTTTGATGGAGAAGTGAAATACTTCCATGACAAAGAACAGCTAAAGAATTTTGCGATGACAAAGCCAACCTTACACAGGCTACTAAAAGATGTTCTAGAGAGGGACCAAAATGATCAGAAATCCACGACTCAGATCAGAAGCAACCAACTAAATAAGGCAAACAATTAAACACAGGAGAAAAAGGATTAATGACAACAGGTAAATAACATGTCAAGCCTAAGTCAATATACCTCAATTCTAACCATCAATATACATGGACTAAATAAACCAATTAAGAGAAATAGACTGGGACAGTGGATTAAGAAACAAAATCCAACAATATGCTGTATTCAAAAAACAGATTTAACTCATAAAGACATTCATAGGCTCAAAGTTAAAGGATGGAACACAATACTACATGCCCCAGCACCTCAGAAAAAAACAGGGGTAGCAATCCTATTCTCAGACAGTCTCCACTTCAAGCCAACAATGATCAAGCAAAATGAGAAGGCCACTATATACTGGTTAGGGGAAAAATTCAAGAGGAAAAGGTAACACTCATAAATATGTATGCACCAAACATGTGAACACCCAACTATATAAAGCAAATCTTAATGGACATGAAAAATCTAATATCCAATACCACAATCATAACAGGAGATCTTAACACCCCCTTATCCCCAAAAGATAGATCAACCAGACAAAAATTTAGCAAAGAAATAACAGAACTGAACCAGAGCTTGAAACAAATGGACTTGGTGGCCATATACAGAATGTTCCACCCAAGCACAGCTAAATACACATTTTTCTCAGCTGCACATGGGTCATTTTCTAAAATAGACCACATATGGGTCCATAGGTCATGCTTAAGTATATGTAAGAAAACAGAAATTATCCCATGTACATTATCTGACCACAGTGCAATGACATGGAAATAAATGACAAAAGAAACCAGGGGGAAAAAACCCTTAAATACATAAAAATTAAATGACACCCTACTCAGCAACCAATGAGTCATAGATAAATGAAACAAGAAATTCAACAATATCTATACTTCAATGAAAATTCAAGCACAACTTATCGTAATTTATGGGATACGATGAAAGCAGTTCTCAGAGGGAAATTCATAGCTGTGAACTCGCACATTAGGAAAACAGAACAGGAACAAATAAACACCCTAATGCTGCACCTTCAACAACTAGAAAAGGAAGAGCAAACCAAACCCAGAGCCCAAAGACGGGAAGAAATCATGAAGATTAG
>NW_004524685.1:3343285-3350067 GCF_000260255.1 Octodon degus | reverse complement strand
GTTTTGGGGCCGGGGAAATGGCTCAGTGGAATAAGCACTTCCCTGGCAAGTTCAAAGGCTGGCCTGAGTTCAATTCCTGGTTCTGCCAAAAAAAAAAATAGTTTTGAAAAAACAATATATTTTATTCATAATAATGTACACTATGGGCAGAATATGAATCCCTAAACCAGAAGATTAGATTTCCCCGATAATGACGACAATACCAGCTAAGATGATTTTCACTGGCACTCCGCGATAGAAGTTCTTTCTCTGGTACACTCTTAAGGTGGGCAAAGAGTTCTTCCGACTGGCTGCCATGATTTGCAGGCTTCTCCATAAATTCAGTAAGTGACTTGATAAGTGGCTTCAGCAACTTCACATAAGCTGAAAGCTAAAAAACACTGCAGTTATTAAACTTATTTCAGCAGATTCTTGTTTTCCGTCCTTACCTTATAAAATAAAGATCCTACTGTGACGTAAAAGAAGATTCAAAGACAAAATAAAAATTCTAACTCCTACCCATTTTTATACCAACTCAAAATGGTAGCAAAATTGCGTATTACTATCATTCACGGATTGCCAATTCTAATTTCCAAAAGGCCCACTAGTTTCTCGTAAGTGTACAGAAATCTTTATTAGTCTAGTACTTAAGAGTATTACAATAAAATTTAGTACAACTAGAAAACAGACAGATAAACTGCAGGTCAACTATGGTCCTCAGTTCACAAGGACCACCCCATAAGAAAGACAGTAAAACCCTGGATTGTGTGTATATTGTTCTTTGAGTTTTCTGCAAAACAAGCAAACACTTCTAATAAATTTTGACTTGATAAGAGATACTTTGCAATAATATTAGTATGTCAAGTCTTACACGGTCACAACTGAGCCAATGGTTCTCCTCCTCCTCACCTCCTCTCCCCCTAGGATTATGGAGGATACCCTCTGGAAAGCAAGACAGCAGGAGAGCTCATTTGTAGAGGAGAAAAAGGCAGAGGAATCTCTCACCTCTAATGAGATTAGGCAGATGTGTAAAATGTGGGAAACAATGCAAAATTTTGTAGGGAAGCATCATCCATAAAAAGCTGTAGCAGCGCAAGCAATTTGTTGAATCTGTTTAATGACAATGTAATGTCACATTTCCATGAAATCCTTGTTAAAGTTGCATGAAAAGAAAAAGATTCCACTGAGCCAATAGATAACAAAGCTTCTGCTCGTGAGGGTCATTCTGCACAACAACCCTCATCTTCCTTACGCCAACCCCAAAGGTCTTTAAGAATAAGTGCAGGTTAATATATTTTTATTTATATTTTGTATTTTATTATTTGGTAACACATTACAGTATTGTAATAAATTTTATATGAGTATTTTGGGGCTGTGAAATGAATCACCTGAGTTTCCATTATTTTTCTGGGGAAATTCACTTTGGTAGATGCATGCAATGGATTGCAAGCATGCTTCTGGAATAAATTACGCTCACAAACCAAAGCTTTACTGTCTAGTGTATGTTATTTATGCCTAGAATCACAGAAATTCAATATACTTTTCAAGGTATTTGATGATAAAAGCTACAAATATAGGATGTTCTTTTGAAAGAGTATCTTTCAAAATTACACATTTCTATTCCCCACTCAATGTAGGCCACTCTGTGGTGACAATGAATAGACAGTGACAGTACTGCCCAAGTTTATTAAATAATCTAATTGCTTTCATTCAAACTTGGAGATGTTACTCTTAAAATACAAATGTTTCTGAATTTCTTCAAAGTTGTTCCATATTAAATGACAAGCTGGACTTTTAGCAAACATTAAGGCTGTGTTTCCAAAATTCTAATAATCATGGAAATATGTTTCTCCAACTTCATTTCATATTTATACAATATCAAAGGTTATATTTAAAGTGTTCTCTATTTTATACTTATGATTTATTGTTGTCTTCCTGTATTAAAATGCATTATATTCAGGAATTTTCAGTATTAAGTAGGTATGAAATTATAGGTCAAAAATTATTCACAATATTGAATTAACAATTCTGATCCAAAATGTCTATAAAAATGCTTTTATTTTTGTCTGATGGTTCTATACCCTGCAGAGACAAATACTTAGTACAGGTTAATGAATACAGCTGTTTTTTTCAGTATTGGCAACTGAAATACAAAATGAGCAGCTACAAAACATACAGAACCCAAGATGATACATTTGGATGCTGAAAATACATAACACTTATTACTAGGGCATAACAGTATTTGTAGCTATTTATAGTTTAGAAGAATAAAAATATATAGACATAAAAAGTCAAATAAATAGTCAAACTTAAAGGATAAAGCAGTATATGCTCTGGATAAGTCACAGAAATCAAGAAACCTTCCTCATGCGTTTGTTCAGTTGCAATAGCTACTGCTCTAAGAGAGGACCTGGTACAATACTTAACTTTCATCCATTCATTCAAAAACTTCTCTCTCTGGAGATTTGAATCACAAGAAAAATGGTTAATTTACAGTCAAATCCTCAGCACCTAACAGCCTTGCTTTCATTCTAAAATAAAAACCTTTTTTCTTTTAATTCCCAAGATGAATCAAGGGATGCATAAGTTTAAAAGAAAAAAAAAAAAAAAGTCATTCATCATATCCATTAAGGGCTTTGAACTTATGTTCTCTCCTTTATTTATTGCTTCTGCTGTGCTCAAAGCTGCTGAGGGCTGCTGAAAGCCTAATTACTTGCAGAATTCTTGCAAATCATTATTAAAGTAGCCATAAGTTGAGAACTACTAGCACAGAGCCCAGGGGAACACAATCATTGATTTCCAACAACCCCGCCCAGTGAAGAGATGTTATTTTAACCTTATTATACCACACTTATCTCTTTGATTCTCACTCATTTCTGTAGGCAAGCATAATAAGTAATAAAAAAGCCATTTACTCATATGTTGAGATGCTTGAGATACAAGAACCTCAATTAGTAGTACACATCAACCACGGAAGTAACAGAAGTAAAAGACAAGCAAAATATTATTAACTGTTAAAATTTATATTATGATTTGTGTGTATTTGTTCCCACAAAACCTCATGCAATCATGTGTCAGACTTCTACAGTTTGTGATTAACTCATGATCCACTGGGATTTTGGGTGTGAGTACTACTCCCAGCCAGGGGCAGATTGCCTGAACGCAACTTAAGGGGGACAGGCTTCCTCTCTGTAGCCATTGTTGTCGCTACTCCTCCCTTTTGCTCTTTGCTCTTTTCCCCACCAAGAAAGGTTGCTCTCTGCCAAGTACCAGTCTGCGTTGGAGCCAGCTGTGTATGGTCTGAAACCTCCAGCAAGCTGAATACACCTTTCCTTCCTTCCTTTTGAGTGTTGGATATTGGTCCCAGCAAGGAGAGAAGACTAACTGAGGCAGCTTACAAACCCGATCATGTTCTAACTGCAAGCAGAAAAGTATGCTAATTTTATGTATAAACAGACAGGCTGGGATAGACAGGTAAAAAATGGAGACCAGGGTCGGGGAGACAGCTCAGTGGCATAAGCGCCTGCCTGGCAAGCACAAGGTTCAGAGTTCGATCCCTGATACCAGAAAAAACAAAACAATGGAAAATAGAGACTAGTGTGGGCAGCAAGACTGTCTTAAAATAGAAGTTTAAAAAAAGAAAAGAAAGGAGGAAGGAAGGAAAAGAGAGGGAGGGAGAAAAGGACAGAGGGAAAGGAGTGAAAGACAGCTCAATCCCCAGAAAGGGGGGAAAGGATGTTCTGTAGTGTTCTTTTTACCGCAACAAAAAACTACTCTGAGACCCACACTCAAACATTTGAAACATTGCAAACCATCAGGTGATATGGAACTGCCTTTGAAATAAATTTATGAACACCGCCAGTATGGTTAGTTAGTCGCAATAAACAGGCACCACACGCTAACCACCTTGCATTCTGTATTCGCCTATGTGATACTGAGTCTACCTAATCTTTATTAAGACTACCCCCAAAGTGTTAGGGCCCCATTTTTCAGATAAGTAAACTGAAACTAGGAAGGTTAAGCGACCTAAGACCGCACTAATGCTACTGTGCCAAACGCTAAAGCGGAGTCTTCAGAAAGAACCCAGAGCAGCGGATTCTTTTGGAGCCCAAGTGCCTGCATGCCCGCCCTAGCTCGGTTGCTGGAGCAGTGCTCCCGAGCCTAGAGGGCTCTGCGTGCCCGCTGCGGCACGCGTGCCAAGGGTTCGGCACGGCTGAGAATTCTGGGGAAGGAACCAGCCGCTACCAGGAATATCCTTCACTTAGAGAACGATCGGGTAGTTCGGTGGGCGATTAAAAACCAGCAGAACAATTAAGAAAGTACAATTTCTGAAGGAAACACGAATACTCGGGCACTCATTCTGGACAAGTCCACCTCGCGTTAAGATCTGCCAAGGGTCCCAGCGACCACACTCTCCGTACGACTTAGTCCTGCCGCTTTTGGCCTGCCGAAGGAGAGCGTTGGGGCAGAAAGGAGCTGGAACCAGGCAGGGTGGGCTCAAGGATCTCCAGCTCCCGCCCCAGACGCCTTCAGCAGCCGCCCAGCTGTAGCCAACCAACTTTCCCCGCTCGCAGCTCAGCACCCAAAGCCGCATCTCCGCGTCCTCGGCTGCGTCAGCACGTCGCCATGACGTCAGCGCGCCCCTGCCGTCAGCCGCCGACGCAGGGCGCCAGCGGCCTGTGGCTGCTGTGGCTGTAGTAACGGGCTGCCCGGCCAGCGTACCTGTGTTTTCCAGCCCTGGGTCAACTGGGAAGGAGCGGGACACAGGGGGCTGTAGAGTTGGGACGAAGGCTAGGGAAGTAGGCAAGGGACGCCAGGTGAGAAGCAGAATTCTCAGAACAGCACGCGCCTGAGGAGTGCCCACGCAGGTTCAGCGGCACAAAAGAAGAGCTGGTAACCGGCTGGTGGCTTCTGTGGCAACGGCCGCCCCGCCCCTTCCGCCGCCGATTGGCCCGAGTTCCGAGAGCCAGCGCCGCCTCTGCTGCTATTGGCCGGAGTGGAGGGGCGGGGCCGGGGGCGCTTTGTCTCCGCCCCGTGGGTTTCCCTGGTGAGCTGCTCCCAGCTTTTGTTGTAAGGACGGTCCTTGTGTATAGTTACTGAAAATCTGAACAGAGCTTAACCAGAAACGGAAATGAGGCTAATTTTGAATTTTCTTGCTGTAAGTCTGGAAGTGACTTGCTTTTGATTTTTCTACAGCGGAGACTTGAAAACGTGAAGACCACTGTGATGAAAGAAACTTGTTTTAAATGTGCATTTCTGTTTTCATCTGAGACTTCCCTTGGGCCCTAGAGTATTTTTTGTTAAATTAAGGAGCCATTTGGTGTTTGCCAAAATCTCACATTGTATCACACTGGTAAAATTTATAAACTCTTGAAAAGATTAAAAAGAAAAAAATATATATATATACATATATACATATATATATTTTTGAAAAATATTTTGGTGCATCTATGCCTTTTCTTTTAGGCTTACTATATACTGTATACTAGGGGTTCAATGCCCAGCGTGCCGTGCCAGCCCCATCCCTAGGGCACACTGAGATGGCAACCGAGACTGGGTGTGGTCGCACACCTGTAATCCCAGCACTTGGGAGGCTGAAAACAGGAGGATTAGTACAAGTCTGATCTGTGTAGTGAGCCCCTGTAGACCCTGAAATAAATAAATATATATATATTAATATAATATTTAATTAACTGAGCATTTTAACCCTACCTGATTCTACCTATTGATTTTACTCATTTTCTGTTGATGATTCCAGCAATACCTTCTTTTTCCCTAACACTGTGGTGGTGCAGTAGAGAGTTCATGAGATATAAAATTAAAAAAAATATATTCACACATAATTGCTCCTTCTATGCACATAGTAAAAGGTGCTGGGGAGTGTGGTTTAACTATGATGATGGACTGTGACCTTTGGCAAGTCAAAACTAACCTCTAGACAGTTTTCTCAGAAAAACAAAGTAGGGTCAGCAGAGTTCAGGTAAAGAACATGAACAATTCTGGCCTAGTCAGCACTACCTGGGATTCTAGCTAACTTTGTTAACGTTTAAAGTTAAGTTTAAAAATAACTGCTCAGCTCAAAAATGGGCATCTGAGATGAATATACACGAATGAGATACAAATGGAAAATAAATATATGAAAAAATGTTCAATGTCATTGGTCATTCAAGAGATGCAAATTAAAATACATAAGAGATACCTTCTTACCTAGAAAGAATGGCCATCATCAAGAAGTCAATCAATAAATGCTAGAGAGGCTGTAGGGGGAAAGGAACCCCTACCACTGTTGGTGGGAGTGCAGGCTGCAACAACACTGTGGAAATCAGTATGGAGATGGCTCAGAAAGCTAGGATTGGAGGTCCCATTCAAGCCAATTATTGTCCTCCTAGTTATTTTTCCAAAAGAAAGCATCATACCATAGTGATATATGTGCACCCATGTTTATAGCAACGCAATTTGTCATAGCTAAACCTTGGAAACAACCCAGATGCCCATCAACTGAAGAATGGATAAGATGTGGTATTTTTACAAAAATGTACTATTACTAGCTATAAGAAAGGATAAATTTGAGGCTCTATAAATAAATTGATGAAACTAGAGACTGTATTGGTAAGTGAAATAAATCAAACCCACATGTGCGGCTATTGCATTGTCTCACTAGTGTGAGAACCTGAAAGAGTAAATAAGATCTGAAATGTGCAGTGTATACTGTGAAAGGGAAGGTACTTGTTCAGTGGGAAGCAAAAACTGGGATGAGAAAAAGGATGAAAAAAGGGAAAAGATATATTTAGGTATATATGCAG